>NW_012267309.1:2339805-2380382 GCF_000151885.1 Dipodomys ordii | reverse complement strand
GAAGGGTAAACAAAGGAGGAGGCTGCAATTCTTGATAAGAAATGTACGCATTATCCCGCCCATGTAATTGTAACCCCTCTGTACAGTATGTTCACAAATAAAATTAAATTAAAAAAAAAGAAAAAAAAACCTGACTGAGTTCAAACCCCAGTACAGAGAGAGAGAGAGAGAGAGAGAAAAGAAAAGAAAGAAAAAGGAAAGAATAAGCCAGGCACCCATGGCTCATGCTTGTAATCCTAGCTACTCAGGAGGCTGAGATCTGATGATCACAGTTCAAAGCCAACCTGGGCTTTGAAATGGCGCTGTGGCTCAAGAGGTAGAGCACTAGCCTTGAACTATAGAGCTCAGAGACAGTGCCCAGGCCCAGAGTTCAAGTCCCACAATCGACAAAAAAAAAAGAAAGAAGGAGGGAAGGATGAAAGAAGGAAGGGAGAGAGAGAAAGAGAAAGAAAGGAAAGAAAGAAATAGGAAAGGAGGGAGAAAGAGAAAGAAAGGGGGAAAGAGAAAGAAAGCTAGAGAGAAGGAAAGTTCATATTACATGACAACATGGATAAAACTTATGTAAATTATGCTGAATTACAGGTCCTGTGAAACAGGTCCTGTCCAGGATATGGACACTAGCAGGAGGGTGGAGGGGAAAAAGAGAGGGTGAAGGAGGGTGAAATGGACAAAATACTTTATGTACTTATGAACATGGAACAATGAAGCTTATTAGGACTGGTTTGGTGGTGGAGAGGGGAGATGAGGGAGAGGGATGGAGGGAATGAGTGTGATCAAGATACATCATGTTAATATATGTATATGTCATAAGGAAATAACCTTGTACAACTAATTGAGGCTGATCAAAATGTTAAACACCAACACCACAAAACTTTGTGTGATGTAAAATAAGCCAGAGTCAGAAGGTCAGATACTGCAAAATTCCATTTATCTGAGTATGTAGAGCTGTTAAACTCTCAGAAGCATAAGGATAATAGAAATCTACATGGGCTGGTAAGAGGGAGAAGGGAAGACTTGCTTTTCAATGAGTATTATTTTAGCAATGGGAAATGAATGTCTTCTAGAGAGTAACTGCATAACATTTTGCTTGTACATAACCATACTATATACTTACAGTTTTGCCTGGGCACTTGTAGCTTACCCATATAATCCTGGCTACTCAGGAGACTAAGATCTAAGGATTGAGGTTTGGAGCCAGCCCAGGCAGACACACCTGAGAGACTCTTATCTCCAATTAACCAGCAAAAAGTAGGAAATGGAGGTAGTGGCAAAACACTAACCTTGAGGAAAAAGAGCCAAAAGAGAGCAAGAAGCTTGGGATTAAACTCCAGTATGTGCATCCACTGAAAAAATGAACAATGAAACCTGTTGCAACGGTTTTAAGAAGAGGGACGGGCTAGGGAGAGTAATTGGGGTCAGGGTGGACTGGGATATATTGTTTATATGTGTGGAACTGTCACAATGACCCCTTCCCCTTGTACAACTAATGTATACTAGAGGGAAAAACACTAAAAATATATTAAGCTTTTACTATCCTTGTCTTTAAATTCTACCAAATGTGTTGTTTCATAATCTCTTTTTTTTTTTTTTTGCCAGTCCTGGGCTTGAACTCTGTGCCTGGGCACTGTCCCTCAGCTCTTCAGCTCAAGGCAAGCACTCTACCACTTGAGCCACAGTGCCACTTCTAGTTTATTCTGCTTATGTGGTGCTGAGGAATCGAACCCAGGGCCTTGAGCATGCAAGGCAAGCGCTCTACCACTGAGCCACCTTCCCAGCCCCATAATCTCTTCTTATTGGTTTATTTTCCCTTTATTATGAGTCATATTTTATTGATTCTTTTCTTATCTGTCAACTCTTGGTTGCATGCCAAACATTATAAAGGTTTGCTTTGTGTGTGTGTGTGTGTGTGTGTGTGTGTGTGTGTATGTATGTGTGTGTGTATGTATGTGTGTGTGTGTTGGTACTGGGGTTTGAATTCAGGGGCTGGGTTGCTTGTCTCTGTCTCTTATCTTTTTGCTCAAGGCTAACACTCTACCACATGGGCAACAACTACACTTCCAGCTTTTTGGTGGTTAGTTGGAAATAAGAGTCTCACAGACTTTCCTGCCTGAGCTGGCTTTGAACTTCCATCCTCAGATTTCAGCCTCCTGGTCAGCTAAGATTATAGGCATGAGCCACTTGTGCCCAGCCTAAACATTTACCTTTTTATATGTTCAATATTTTTAATGCTCCAAGAAATATTCTTGAGCTTTGTTCTGGGATGCAGCTAACTGGCTTATTTGATGCTTGCTTGAAATTTTGTGAAGAAGTACAGCAACAGTCTTTGATGTAGATCCCCATCTTTCAACACTTTCCACTAGGTGACTTTTCCCATGTCTGCAGATTGTGATGGCGTTACAGGTCAGTAATACCATTATTGGCATCTAGCATGAGTATGGTTCTGTTGTTGCTTCGTGATACTAAATCTTCTTTGTTCTTTTTTTCTTTTTCTTTCTTTTTTTTGTTATTGGTCTTGAGGCTTGAACTCTGGGCCTGAGCACTGTTCCTGAGCTCTTCGGCTCAAGGCAAGCACTATTACCACTTGAGCCACAGAGCCCCTTCTGATTTTCTGGTGGTTAATTGGAGATAAGAGTCTTACAGCCGGGTGCTGGTGGCTCATGCCTGTGATCCTAGCTACTCAGGAGGCTGAGATCTGAGGATCACGGTTCAAAGCCAGCCCAGGCAGAAAAGTCCGTGGGACTCTGATCTCCAGTAAACCACTAGAAAACCAGAAGTAGCACTGTGGCTCAAGAGGTAGAGCACTCACCTTAAGCTGAAGAGTACAGGGACAGTGCCCAGGCCTAGAGTTCAAGCCCCATGACCGACAAAAAATAAAAATAAAAAATAAAGAGTCTTGCAAACTTTCCTGCCTGGGCTGGCTTCGAACCACGATCCTCAGATCTCAGCCTCCTGAATAGTTAGCATTATAACCGTGAGCCACTGGCACCCAGCATGATACTGAGTCTTGAACCCAAGGCTTCAAACTTGCTATACATGATCTCTACCATTTGAGTTGTACCCCCAATCTGTTCTTGGCATCTGCTGTAGAGGGCCAGGATTGCTGCTAAACATCTAGTTTATAGGACAGCCTTTCAACAAAAAATCATCTAGCTTGAAACATCCAGAGCATCCTGATCCAGCACTAATTTTCCTTAACAGCCTCTGGGCATGTTAGGCAGTGTTTCAGGGAATAGTAAGTTTTCTCCTCTGGCTGGGGGGACAGAAATTCTTTCCAGGCCTGTGTAAGTGTGAAGGTTTGTTTTCTGCTCTTCTTGGGAGGTTCGCTCACTAATGTCAAGTTGTGTCTCATTGAGACACTGGGTAGAACTCAAGAAAACACTTGAACATCCTTGTGTTCTTACGTGTCTACATGAATATGTATGTGTGTGCCTCCCTCTGTATGTATATATGTGTATATGTGGGTAAAGGTTCTTGGGACAGTGTATTTGTGTTTGTATGTATATATGTGTCTGTATGTGTGTGGGTATGTGTATGTGTATATGTATGTACATATGTCTACATGGGTATTTGTGTGTCTATATTTGTATGTATGTGTTTGTATATATATGTGTGCCTGTGTCTGTGCTGTGTGGGTATGTATGTGTCTGTGTTAGTATGTACATATGTGTCTGTGTTTGTGTGTGTGCACTTGTGTCTGTGTGGGTATGTGTGACTGGATGTGTATCTATATGTGTCTGTGTGTTTGTAATTCTGTATGTGTGCATATGTGTGGTGTGTCTATGTGAATCTAAATCTGTGGATGTATGTGTTTGCCTGTGTATGTGTCTTGTGTATGTGTGTGTATATGTGTATACCTCTTATTCTCCATCACTGTCCTAGGATTTCTTGAACTTACAGCACTATCTGCACCCTCTGTGGACATTCCCAAGCTCTATGCAGCTTGCTTCTCCCTGTGCTGAAGCTGGAAAGGTTCTTCAGGCAATAAGCTGGGTGATCTCTAAGATTCCCCTCTCTTGTTCCTCTCCTGGAGCCTGCATTGCCTATTGCTTGGATCATGGGGTCTTGTGAAAACAGTGTCATTGTAGTGTCCTCTGGCTCACAAGCTGGACATGAGGGTGTGCCTCAGGTCAAAAGTCACCTCCCCAGTGGTATTCAGTCACCCATGTCCCCTTCATGATCTGTGCCTGCAGGTGGAACAGGCATCACCCTCATTTGTTTATTGGGCCCTGGAATCTGATGCAGCCCCTTGCCAGGCCAGCTTGTGACAAGCCTAGGATCCTCGGGTCTCTATAAGTTGTTTCATTGCTGCTTCCTAAATACCCCAACAGTGCTGAAGCTCGATGATATTTGACAAATGCAAGAAGTTTTAGTTCAATATGTTTATTTCTGGATTTTATTATGGTTTTGTTTTGTTGGTACTGGAGGCTATTTTTTGTTTTTGTGCCAGTACTGAGCTCTGGCTCAGCCTTTTCCTTCAGGGAAATTGAGCTACATCTCCAATTCTGGCTTTTGCTGATTAATTAGATAAGAGTCTTACAGATTTGTCTGCCCAGGCTGGCTCCAAACTGTGATCCTCAGATTTCAGCATCTTGAGTCACTAGGATTATAAACCTGAGTTATTGGAGCTTAGTAGTACAAGAGTTTTGAACTCAGGATCTTGCACTTACTAGGAAGGTTATCTACTTGAACCATGTTTCCAATCTTTAAAAAAAAAATAATGGTTATTTTTCAGGTAGTTTTTTTTTTTACTCAGGCAGGAATTCCTGTTGTAATTGTATGATAGCTACAGGCGACACCTAACTTCTTTCGTTGAGACAGTCTGGTAAAGGTTTTCTGCACAGGCCAGTTCCCACAGAACTAGGATGACGTAGGGACATCACCATGCCCAGTTATTGGTTGAGAAGAAGTCTCCCAAATTTGTTTGCCCAGATTGGCCTCATACCACAATCCTCCCAATATCAACCTCCCACATAGCTAGGGATGATAAGCATGATTCAAGGCTACTGGCTATTTCTGCTGTACTGGGGATTTGAACCTAGGGTCTCATACATGTTAGACAAAAGCTCTACTACTGAACTATATACATCCCCAGATCTTATTTCTCCTTTGTTTGTTCGTTTTTTTTTTTTGCTTTGATTTGGTTTGGGGTAGTCACAATAAAAAAACATCGTTAAGGACAATATCATGGAGCTTTTCCCTTTTGTTTTCTTCTAGGAGTTTTAAAGTCTCAGGTTTTAAAGTCTCAGACATAATGCTTGCGTATAACATATGGTAAGGTCTGACTTCATGTCTTTGCCTGTGGCTGTCTGGTTTTCCTGAATTGTTTGTTGAAGAAGATATTCCCTTCCCTGTCATGTAACCTTGATGCCTCTGTCAGGTGTCAGCTAATTACAAGTGTCTGGATTAACTTCTGTACAATATTCCATTGGTCTTATATGTCTACCTTTATGCCAGTATCATGCTATTTGATTACTATAGCTATAAAACATAATTGAAATCAGGGAGTATTACTTTTTTTACTCAAGATTACTTTAGCTATTTGAGTCTTTTATGGTTCCATTAACAATTTAGGATTGTTTTCTCTATTTCTTTGAAAAAAAATCCCATTAGGATTTTATAGGAATTAAAATAAATCTGTAGATTTCTTTAAATGACACAGATATTTTACAGTATTAATTCTCACAATATATAAACATGGGCTAGTGTTCTATTTATGCTAGTCTTTTTCAGTTTCTTTCATCAGTGTTTATCTTATTTTTATTGTATAGATTTTTTTCACCTCCTTGGATGAATTTGTTCAGTTTCAAATTTTAGTGTAAATTAATTATTTTCTTAGTTTCTTTTTTGAATAGTTTGTAGTTAGCATAGAGAAATGCAACTGACTTTTTGTATGTGTGTGCCAGTACTGAGACTTGAACTCAGGGCCTGGGCACTACCTCTTAGCAGTTTTGCTCAAATCTGGCACTCTGCCACTTGAACCATAGCTCCATTTCCAGCTTTTTGCTGATTAACTGGAGATAAGAATCTTGCAGATTTGTCTGCCATGTTGACTTCAAACCATGATTCTCAGATGTCAGCCTCCTGAGTAGTTAGAATTACAGGCATGAGCCACCAGTGCACAGCCAACAGTGTCTTTAAAATACTTTGCTTCCCTTTCTTTTCTCCTTCTGACATTTCCATAATTCATATTTTTGTTCTCTTGATAATATCCCATAAATCCAGCAGGATTTATTTATTCCTTTGCATTCTTTAAAAATTTTTCTTCTCTGACTAATTTCAAATGACTTGTCACAGATTCTTTGACTCCATGATCTTTTTACTTGCCTATCTTTTTCTTTTTAATCTGTTCTATTTTTAAATCTTTTGGCCCGATTCATTTATTTGTTTATCTATGCCATCTTGTAGCTTTCTGAACATTCTTAAGGCAATTATATTGAATTGTTTGCAAGACAATTTACATATCTCCATTTCTCTGGGGCCAATTACTGGAACTTTGTTTCTTTTGATTATAACCATGTTTGACTGTTTGTAACCATGCAGCCTTTCTACAATCAGTGCATTTGAAAGAGCAAATACTCTTTCTGTTGTACAGATAGTTTTAGCAGGTAATGATCTCTGGCCTTGTTCACAGACTGGTGGATCAGCCTCTTGTATCTCAGTCCAGCTGGTCTGAAGCTGCTCCCAAGTTCCCACCTACCTTAGGATCTGTGATTGGCAGACCTGTTACCATGGGCACAGATGAACATATTTCCTACCAGAACCCTAAATGGATCTAACCTTCTCTGGGACCACAACCAATCATGAGTAGAGTCATGTTACTATTTTCATGTCCGAAGTTGAGGCCATAGCCGGTACTGGGATACGTATGACCCCTGCGCCCCCGCCCCCAACCAGGTCTTATATGGACAGAACACCCTCCAAATCTAGGAAAGCAAGGCTTGAACTGAGCCTCAGGAATTCATCAAGGTCTTCCACCATTGATTCTGCCACTAGTAGGTCAGACATCAGTGTCTCTTAGCAGTTTTCTGGGTGAACAGGACTACCTAGGACCATAGTAGAGATGAGTGCCAAGTATCAATGCCATTTCAGGGCCCACAGCTAGATCATTGGATCTGGGTACCTGGTTAGGAAGCACTGATAACAGAGGTAGAATGGATCACAGGATTACTTCAGGATCAACATTTGATTCCATGGCTGGTGGGCTTGTTCCTGGGGGTATGGGTGGGTGCTGGCACTCCTGGGTTCCTTGGTCAATGGTGCTGGTTTCAAGGATATGGCAAATTGAGCAGAATCCCAAAGAAGACAGGGATGGGTAAAATCTGCAACTGGAGACATTAGGCATTTAAGGTTCTTCTATGATTTTTCATGGCATGGTAGTTCATTTATTCCTAAGACTGAGGAAAACTCCATTGTCTGGATGTATACAGGTTGTCCATACTGAAGTGCATCTTGGCTACTTCTGGGTTTTAGAAATTATGAACAAAGCTGCTATAAGTATTCATGGTTTTTTTTTTAATTTTTGTTTTTATGTCTGCACTGGGGCTTGAACTTAGGGCTTCACACTTGTGTGTGCAGGCTATTGTTCTACTACTTGAGCCACACCTCCACTTCTGGTTTTTTGCTGTTCAATTGGAAATAATTGTTTCACAGATTTGTCTGCCTCAGCTGGCTTCAAGCCGAGATCATCAGATCCTAGCTTCCTGCATACCTGGAATTATAGGCATGAGCCACCTGGCAAATTTGTGAATTATTTTTAATAGATAAAAGGTATGTTTATTTTGCAAAGTAAAGATGTCTATGAGGAAGTGGCGCTGTGGCTCAAGCGGTAGAGCGCTCACCTTGAGCTGAAGAGCTGAGGGACAGCACCCAGGCCCAGAGTTCAAGCCCTATGACTGACAAAAAAAAAAAAAGATGTCTATGAAAGGATGGTGGTACAGTCATGTGAATGAACTCAATATCATTCAGTTGTACACTTAAAAGCAGTTACAGTAGTAAAATTGTATGCGTATTTCATCACACTCAAAAATTATAACACATGCAGAAACATTGGTATCTTACTAAAATTCTTTTAATCAAATGCCAACACTAACAGGAATCAAAGCCTTAACATATGTGCTTCCAGCTGGGTGCCAGAGACTCACTCATGCCTGTAATCCTAACTACTCAGGAAGCTGAGATTCTGAGGATCATAGCTCAAAGTTATCCCTGACAGGAAAATCTGCGAGACTCTCCCTGAGCATAAAAACTCGGGGGGCGCAGGGGGGAGGAGAACACCAGGAAGAGACCCTGAGTTCAAGCCCCAGATCCAGCACAAGTATTCTGAAAAACAAACGAACAAAAACCCAACCACACACACACACACACACACACACACACACAGGCTCTAATGTCTCAATCTCGCCCCCCTTTTTTTTGTGACAATCTTGAGGACTGAATTTGGGGCCTAGGTGCCTTAGTTTTTGAGCTCAGGGCTAGTGTTCTACCTCTTGAGCCATAGCTCTACTTCTAGGTTTTGGTGTATAATTGAAGAAAAAGTCTTGTAGTCTTTCCCACCAGGGCTGGCTTTGGACCACAATCCTCAGCTCTCAGCCTTCAGAGTGACTGGGATTACAGACATGAGTCACCAGCTTAGCTAAGCGTCACGCTTCTAATATTAACTACTTAGGAGGCTGAGTTTAGAGGACTGTGTTGTGAAGCCAGTCTGAACAGAAAAGTCTGAGAGACTCTATCTCTAATTAACCAGAAAGAATCTAGGCTAGAGATGTGGCTCAAGTGATAATGCTTAAGCTGTGAACAAAAGTTGAGTTAGATCCCAAGGCCCTAGGTAACAGCACAAATAAAAAAAAATAGAAAAATTGAGATATCCATTAACTATTCAGATACACAATTGATAAAGGTTTCTATCCTTATAAAATATAGCTATTTAAAAATAGCTATAGTTGCCAGTGGCTTATGCCTGTGACCCTAGCTACAGGAGGCTGAGATCTGAGGATCATGGCTCAAAGCCAGCCTCGGCAGAAAAGTCCATGAGATGTTCATCTCCAATTTACCACCAAAACTGAAAGTGAAACTATGGTGCAAGTGGTAGAGTGCCACCCTTGAGTGTAAAAGCTAAGGGACATGTCTGGGATGTAGCTCAGTGGCAAAGCACTTGCCTAGCAAGTGCAACATCCTGGGCTCAATCCCCAGTGCAAAAAAGAAAGAAAGAGAAAGAAAGAAAGAAAAACAAACTGAAAGAGAGGAAGAAAGGAAGAAAGAAAGAAAAAAAACTGAAAGAGAGAAAGAAAAAAAGGAAGGAAGGAAGGAAGGAAGGAAGAAAGAAAGAAAGAAAGAAAGAAAGAGGGCTGGGAAGATGGCTCAGTGGTGGAGTGCTTGCCTTGCATGCATGAGGCCCTGGGTTCGATTCCTCAGCACCACATAAGAAGAAAAAGCTGGAAGTGGTGCTCTGGCTCAAGTGGTAGAATGCTAGCCTTGAGCTGAAGAGCTCAGGGACAGCATCCAGGCCCAGAGTTCAGGCTCCATGACCGACAGAAAAAAAAAAAAGAAAAGAAAAGAAAAAAGAAAGGAAGGAAGGAAGGAAGAAAGAAAGAAAGGAAGGAAAGAAGGAAGAAAGAAAGAGAAAGAGAAAAGGACAAAAAAGAAGACAGTTAAAAAGAAGAAATAGGGGAAAAACAAAGGAGGGGGTAACAATGCTCAATAGGAAATGTACTCATTACCTTACTCATGTAACTGGAACCCCTCTGAACAGTACCTTTACAATATACAAAGAAAAAGCTAAGGGACAGCACCCAGACTCAGTTCAAGCCCCAGTACTGGGGGACACACAAAATTAGGATGTAGATATGTAAATTTGACATAAAATTTTCTTTTCATTTGAAATTTTCAAGCGTGCACTCATTTCCTCCAGTGACTACTCTTGCCTCCTGTTTCCTCTGTTAGGTCAGGGGAGTCACCCATCTTCTGATATCACCTGGATCCAGGACTGCCTGGAAATAACCACTAAAGTGACAGTTGTCAGTGTTCAAGCAGTGCTATCAGTGCACGAATTCTGCTCTAGCCAGCTTGTTTTCCCTGGCATCGTACCTCTGCCAAAGTGAAGACCAAAGGATTGCTATGTGCTCACTCCTTCCCCAGAATAGCCGACACTGGTTTTCAGTATATTGAACAATTATTTGCTAAGTAAAGTTGGAAAATCAGAAAGGTAGGTAGAAATTTCCTCCAGCTAGACATAAATTCTCACATGACCTTAATAAACCTATTTTTGACCTTTCATATTCTGTATGTCATCTTTTATTTATGACATGAAATTTCCTTCAAAATGTTGCTATGTTAACAAAAAAACTGATCACATAGAATAGTATTTATCAAAATGAACTCTAGGAAATGGAAACAAGATATTTTTCTATCTTATTGTTTTTGTTTTCTTTTTGTATTGTTTGTTCAGTTATCTATCTTCAGGAGGATGGGGGGGCACAGAAATGGAGGGACAAATTAGTACTCACTAGGCACTACTTGAAAATGAGTTATACAACTTGTAAGAAATGTACTCATTATCTTGCCCACATAATTGTAACCCCTCTGTACAGTATGTTCACAATAAAAAAAAAAATCTAAGAAAGAAAAAAAAAAGGATGGGAGGGAAAAACTGGGAGGGAGGGAAGGAGGAAGGGAAGGAGTGACATTGTCCAAAAAGAAATGTACTAATTACCTTGTAAGGTAAATTAAATCTGCTAGGTCTAATTAGGTAGCCAATAAAGAGAACAGCATGGGCTATTCAGGCAGGAAGAGAAGTTTATTTTATCGAACTGCTGCCCACCATGCATGGCTGAAAGGGGCAAGCTGAGGTCTGACCTGGATTTAAGTAGGGAAGGGGGTGGGGAGAAGGTGCAGCCAGGTAAAGGAAGGTGTGGCCACACTGGATTCTGATGTGACCTCAGGGCCTGGGCCCCTCTCCCGGTTGGTTGGGAGGCATGAAGGGGCTGGCCCAGGCTGTGCCAGTTACCTAGGTAATATAGGTACTGGGCAGAGAGTTAGGAAGAGAGGAAGGAGGAGTCTGCCCGCCTTCCTGGAGCAGACCTTACATACCTGACTTATGTTACTGCCCCTCTCCCCCATACATCACCTTTGTAGTAACAGTAAAAAATTAAGAGTAAGGGCTGGGAAGGTGGCTCAGTGGTAGAGCGCTTGCCTTGCATGCCTGAGGCCCTGGGTTCGATTCCTCATCCCCACATAAGCAAAAAGAAAAAAGCCGGAAGTGGCACTGTGGCTCAAGTGGTAGAGTGCTAGCCTTGAGCTGAAGAGCTGAGGGACAGCGCCCAGGCCCAGAGTTCAGGCCCCACGACCGGACCCAAAAAAAAAATTAAGAGTAAATATCTAGCAAGGTTTGGTAGCATAGAATTATAATACCAGCACTAGTGAGGCTGAGGCAGGAAGATTGGGAGTTGGAGACCAGCCCGGGCTATGTAAGGAAAGTGTACCTGAGAGTAAAGATATAATCTTGACTTTACTATTTGCTAGTTTTGTACCACTGGGAAAGTCACTTTTTCTCTCTTTCATTTCCTTATCTGTAAAATGAAGATAATGATGGTACCTACAACAAATGCTCTAATAAAGATTAAAGGAAATAATCTGTGAATTTTGTGTCTGACACATCTTCAGTTCTCAACAAATGCTCAATAAATAAAAGCAGATTGCATGACTGTACATAGTGTTTATATATATGTATGAAAGAGAAAGAAAGAGAGGGATGCTTTTCAAGTGGTTGATAGAAACAGTAAATTGATGTACAGAGGTCATTAAAACTTTATTCCGGCCAGGTACTGGGGCTCATATCTATAATCCCAACTAGTCAGGAGGCTGAAATCTGAAGGTTGCAGTTCAAAGCTTCCCTGGGCAGGAAAGTCCATGAGACTCTTATCTCTAATAAACTACCAGAAAACTGGAAGTGGAGCTGTGGCTCAAAATGGTAGAGTGCTAGCCTTAAGCAGAAGAGCTCAGAAACAGCACCAGGCCCCAAGTTCAAGCCCCACAGCTGAACCCCCCCCAAAAAAAAACTCAGGAAAAAACTAAAAAAGAAAGAAAGAAAAACAAAAAAAGAAACAACCAAACAAAAAACACTCCATCCTGATTAACCCAGGTGGAGAACTGCCTAAGCTTTTATTCACACAGAAGATTACAGCTACCTCCTCTTGGGTGCTGTTTCTCTATCAAGCTCTATATGCACACTGCTCATTTAATCCTCTGACCACCACTATTCTTTTTTTTTTTTTTAATTTTTTTTTGGTCCGGTCATGGGGCCTGAACTCTGGGCCTGGACACTGTCCCTCGCTCTTCAGCTCAAGGCTAGCACTCTACCACTTGAGCCACAGCGCCACCTCCGGCTTTTTCTTTTTGCTTATGTGGGGATAAGGAATCGAACCCAGGGCCTAGAGCATGCAAGGCAAGCGCTCTACCACTGAGCCACCTTCCCAGCCCCCCCCCACCACTATTCTTATTTAATAGATAAGGATGCAGGGAAATTGAACTCCAAGCCCAGACTCACAACCAATTAATTGCAAGACTGAAGCCCTGGCTGTCTAATTAATTTCATGCCCCATTGTCTGCTGCCCCACGGAGTCCCTCCTATGACAGAGTCCGGAGTTTGTTGAGGGGTTAAAAATTTGAGGGCTGATTAAGATGAAAGATGACCAGAAGGTGGCAGTAAAACTCACACATGGAGGAAGTCCCTCAGGCACTCAGCAAGGAAACGTGGAGAGAGGCACTAAACATTTACTGTGTTTATAAGGCCCAGGTATGTCAGCAAAATTGTTATTCATAACTCAATAACCTCATACATACTAACGATATATGCAACAAAAAAAATTGACAATGGAATGGAGGTATGGCTCAAGTAGTAGAGGGCTAGCAAAGAGCAAGTTAAATGAGAGCACCAGGCTCTGAGTTCAAGGCCCAATACCAGTACAAACACAAAAATGTTTACAGTGAAAATATATTGTTTTAAAATCAAAGAAATAAGGTAATAATTGACACGAGACAGATGAATGAGTGAAAGATGATTTAAGCTGTTAGTTTTTTTTTTATTACTCTAAGAAAACACCTGACACAAACAACTTAGAAGAAAAAGTTGGGCACCAGTGGTTAATACCTGTAATACTAGCTACTCAGGAGGCTAAGGTCTGTGGATCATAGTTACAAGCCAACATGAGCAGAAAAGTCTGTGAGACTCGCCTCCAACTAACCAGCAAAAAGCTGGAAGTAATACTATGGCTCAAGTGGTATACCAGCATTGAGTGAGAAAGTGAAAAAACAGTACCCAGGCCCTGAGTTCAAGCCTTATTACTGTAACAAAAATGATAGCAGGAGGAAAGATTAATCTTGGCTTACAGTTTCAAAGATTTTAGTTCATATTTCAGTTCCTAGTCATTGGCTCTGTTGACTCTGGATTAATGGTGACGAAAAGCATCATGGCTATGTAATCTTATGAAAGAGACTACTCACCTCATGGCAGATAGGAAGCAGAGAGAGAAGGAAGTGGTTAGGACTAAGTAAGATGTTCAAGGTCATGCCTCATCTACCCTACTTACTCCAGCTTGATGCTACTTCCCACACTACCACTATATCCATAAATAATGCCATCAAGTGGACTAAGCATTCAACACAGAGCCCATGGGGGAAGTCAGGCAATAGTGGATCACCTCTGTAATCCTAGCTACTAAGGAAGTCAAGAGCTCAAGATCACGGTTCAAAGCCAGCCAGGGCAGGAAAGTCCATGACATTCTTATCTCCAATTAAACACTAAAAAGACAGAAGTGGAGCTGTGGTTTCATGGTGGTAAAGTGCTAGACTTTAACAAAGATGTTCAAGGACAGTGCCCAAACCCTGAGTTCAAGCCCCAAGATTGGCATGTGCACGCATACATGCATGTGCGCGTGCGTGCACACACACACACAAACACACACACACAAGCCCCTGGAGAACTTTCCATATTCAAACATAACAGAAACCCAAAAACATCTAGATTTAGAAAAAAACCAAAAATAAACTTTGCAAAACCTGTAGACACCATTATTTGATAGGCAGCAAATTCAAAACACATAGGAGTGGCTGTTAGGCATCTCATAGCACAGCCAATGAGAAACCAGCCCAGCCTAGCCTCCATCTTCAGGTCTGTGTCCACTGATCTGTCTGAGAGAACATGTGGTTTTACCAAGAACATATCTATGAAATTACTAGGTTAGGCACCTAACAGATTCTTTTATTTTCTTCTTGAAATCTTGATGAATATTATGAAGCAATTTGCGATCTAGCTGTGTTATTACCAGACCTTAAAAGAATACCTTTCAGGTGGCCAATGGTCCACTCCTATAATCCTAGCTACTTGGGAGACTGGGGTTCAAAGGCAGCCTGGACAAAAATGTTTGTAAGTCTCCCTTCTCAGTCAACAGCTGGGCATGGTGGTTTGTCATCATAGTGGCATTCTACATCTGACACTGGACTAGCTAAGTGGGAGGCTGAGACCATGAGGACTGTAGTTACAGGCTGACCTGAGGGAAATATTCCATGAGATCACAACCTAAAGGAAAGAAGTAGGCTGTGTCTATCATCCCTACCATGACATGGCCCCCCAAATATGCAGATAACAATCCAGGAATGCATCCAGCATAATAGAGGGTTAGAGGCATAACTCAGCAGTAGAGTGTCTGCCTAGCAAGTACAAAGCCTAGAGTTACACCCCAGTACCACCAGATGCTAATATTAATAATATTTTTCACACTGGCTGCATTATTTCTGAGCCTGCTGTTGATCATCAGGAACTCATTTAGTACTACAATACATTCACTAGCATTAGGGCTTTTTGCTGTACCTTCTTACATTTTCTTTTGTTTTGTTCTAAAGAAAATCAATTTTAGGGGCTGGAAAGGTGGCTCAGTGGTAGAGCGCTTGCCTTGCATGCATGAGGCCCTGGGTTCGATTCCTCAGCACCACATAAGCAAAAAGAAAAAAAGCCCGAAGTGGCTCTGTGGCTCAAGTGGTGGAGCACTAGCCTTGAGCTGAAGAGCTGAGGGACAGTGCCCAGGCCCAGAGTTCAGGCCCCACGATCGGACCCCCCCCCCAAAAAAAGAAAAGAAAATCAATTTTAATATTTATCATTTTAATTCATGCCTATAGTTTTTAAACAAATACTAATTGTGATAGAAACAAATATAGCATTTCTGTCCCTTCCTTCTTTATTACTCTTGTTTTATAGTCATAAGAAACCATGCTCAGAGGACTACCAAGCTGGATCTTCTACAATGTATATCCATATTCCTGAGTTGTAAGCATATGTTGTGATTTCTTAATCTACTATTTTATATATTGTCTGTGTGTGTGTGTGTGTGTATACCAGTACTGTCTTCATCTGTGTGTGTGTATGCATGTGTGTGTGTGTGTGTGTGTGTATACACCAGTACTGGTGCTTAAGGTCAGAGCCTAGGCTCTATCCCTTAGCTTTTTGCTCAAGGCTGGCACTCTATCATTGGAGCCACCCCTTCTTGATGGCTTTTTGCTGGTTAATTGGAGAGAAGAGTCTCCTGGACTTGTCTGCCTGGGCTGACTTCAAACCATGATCTCCAGATCTCAGCCTCCTAAGTAGCTAGGCTTACACGTATTAGCTACCTGGTGTGTCTTCTCTTGACACACCTGTACACTTTGCTTCCCCTTCCCTATATCCTGAGAAAGATTCAATCATAACTTTGTATTTGAATTATTATTTGTATTGAAGTAGAGTTCAGTTATTTTCATAGAAGGAATTATCATATTTTTTTTCACTTCTGGAGTTTGAACTTATGAACTTGCACTTGTTTGGCTGGTGTTCTACCACCTAAGCCACATCTTCAGTGAATTATTATCTCTTGAAAATTAACTTAGTTGCTTTTTTTCCCAGCTCTTTCCTTCTCAGCTCTTTCCCTGCTCTCTTTCTTAGCTCTTTCCCAGGTCTTTCCCAGCTCTTTCCAATGCCTTTCCCAGCCACGTGGAGGACCAACATGGCCTGGTGCCAGCCAGAACGATGAATAAACCTACCCCTTACATGAATACCACATGCATGGTGCTGTTCTTACTCAGCTACCTCTTTTTAAAAACCTAACATAAATGGTGCCGTGACTCAGATACAGGGCTTAAAGTCAGGATAAGTGGAATTCCTCTCTGGTTATTTTTCCTCTTTTTTCTTTTTTTTTTTGTTTGTTCTTCCCTTTTTGCTCTGAGGAATACCCACAGCTCTGATGGCCTTTTGTGAACTGTCTGTCTGCTGCGGACACAGCACATCGATACCATTGCTGGCCTTCACATCCACGTCCATACCACTTCTCTACTCTGGTGAGTGAAACTACTCTCTATGGCTCTCTGTTGCTCAGTCTCTGTCCAGATGTGGTGCCATGCCAGAGAGTTCCTACGGCCTTTAGTTGAGAGGCCGGTCACCTCTGAAGCAGAGGATGCTTGGTTTTGGGGGCTTGGCCATTTCTCTCTAGAGGGCTCTGGGGGAAGTTGGGACCCCGCTTCTGCCTGGTCAGCTCTCCTTCACTCACCAGACTGACTCTCCTACACATTTAATGGGGTGCTGTGAGTCACGCCTGAGCCGTGAAACCCCTTTGAAATGCTTCCTGTGCTCCCTGGAAAGCCAGAGCGCCCCATTTTTATGCCATTCTCAGATGTAGACAGCTTTTGCCACTGCAATGGTAAATGGTCAGAAGTCTGTTTACTTTCAGGCTCTCTTTGCTCTCTCTCTGCCATTCATGTCCAACTTTCCCTATCTCTCCCAACCATCTGATGTGCTTTGTTAGCAAAGATGTCTACACACTGTTGTCAAAAATTTTAGGTTTTGAGTTTTGCCTTTTTTGTTTGGTGCTGTGTATTCTACTACTGACTACATGGTTCTAAAATATTGGGCCTATCTGTGCTAAAATTCTCATCACATCTGACAAGTTTTGTCATTGCAGAACATTTGTTGGTCAATTCTTGATAAGAACTAAGAACCAGGTAAGCTCTTCTTATTCTAATTGATCCCCATTGTTGCTTTAATTGGAAGTAATAAAGGGCTTTTGTGGCAAAGATTTCAGTTCAAAGCCAGCCCAGGCTGAAAAATCCCTAAGACTCCATCTCCCAACTAACTGCAAAGAGCCAGGCTGGAAGCATGGCTCAAGACTCTTATCTCTAACCAGCCAAACACTGGAAGTGGTACTGTAACTCAACATGGTAGAGCACTAGCCTTGATCAGAAGTGCTCAGGGATAGTGCCCAGGCCTTGAGTTCAAACCTCCTTGAATACCAACTGAGACAAGCCATCCCAGCAATGAGCAATGAGTCTATCAGCCAGTCTGGGGAACAAGGAACATGGAGAGGAGTAAGAGGAGATGATAGCACATCAGCAACTTTGTGCCTGCCCTTTCAAAATTAACCCGAGCTGGGAGGTCAATAGAAGTAAGAAGCCTGCCCATCGAATGTCCATACCTGTCTACCTATTAACTGGACAAGAATTTACATTCTTGCCTTTGTTACCTGACTTCTTCTCTACCTAGTCACTGGGTGTCAGAAGTAACTAGGGAAATTTCTACCAACATTTCCAGCCCCAAGTCCTTCCTCTTGCCATTTATTTGCTCTCTAGTATATTTTTCCCAGCCCCTCAATGCCTCATGAGACTTTCTCCAGACTTCATTCAAGAGACTTGCCTCCTCCAGACTTCATCTAAGGACTCATGCCCACCAAGGGACAGCTGCTGCTCACTGCCTTCTCTGGGAGGGGACCAAATTTCAGCCTTTTACCCCTAATGTCGACGCCCCTTGTCAGCAGGAAGTAGACAGAGAGAATCTGCACCCTTTTTCATGATTATTAAAAGGTGGAATGTAAGGTCCGCCTGGATGGTGAGAAGACTCCACCCTCTTCACAGCAAAGTCTCTGCCCAGTACCTGCGTTACCTAGGTAACTGGCACACCTGGAAGAGGTCACATCTGCGTCCGCTGAGGTCACATCTGATTTTGATGTGGCCACACCTTCGCCCATACCCTAGATAAGGCCGAGCCCAGGCCCAGATGCTCTTTTCTCAGCTCTTTCCTTCTCAGCTCTTTCCCAGCTTTCTCTCTATCCCAGCTCTCTCTTTCCCAGCTCTCTTTCCCAGCTCTTTCCCAGCCACGTGGAGGACCAACATGGGCTGGTGCCAGCCAGAACGATGAATAAACCTACCCCTTACCTGAAAAAAAAAAAAGCTTAGTTTTCTATATCTCATCCTGCTAATCTTCAGAAGTGACAAATACTCTGTCAAGAGTTTCTGCTGCAACAAGCAGATCCCTTGGACATACACATACATACAGATAAATGTGTGGATATATATAATTACACATAAATGTATACGTGTGTGCATACATATATAGGTCTATCATACACATAGTTATATGGATAAACGTAGACCTTGAATCACACTACAGACTCCATAGGTGGGAAAGGGGAAGAAAAAAAGAAAGAGCAGATGCCATGCCAACTGTCTTCTGTCTGCTCGTGCTCTGTCTCCTGTGCTTTTCTTGGATCACCACGTTGTCCCACTTCAGCTCTCCATTGGAGCTGATCTGGCTTGTTGATATTGTTTTTCTACCTTTTCTTTCCAGCTCTCATGGCTCAGTTTTCTGACAGTATTAAGTGTATTCATGGGGCTGCAGGTCTTTGCAAACAAGAGTCTGCCTGCATTTGACCTCTCAAAAAAAAAAAAAAAAAGAGTAGCCAGTATCGGTAGCTCACTCCTGTAATCCTAGCTACTTAACAGCCTGAGATCTGAGGATCGTGGTTCAAAGCCAGCCCAGGCAGGAAAGTCCATGAGACTCTTATCTCAAATTAACAACCAGAAAACTAGAAGTGGTGCTGTGGCTCAAGTGGTAGAATGCTAGCCTTGAGCTGAAGAGCTGAGGGACAGTGCCCAGGCCCAGAGTTATTGACGGACAAAAAAAAAAAAAAAAGAATTGAATATTTTGTAATACAAGTATATATGAAGATAATATAAATACCTCATGAAAACTAATGATTTACTGGGACATAGGAGGGTTGGAGGCACAGTTGGTATAGTGCTAGCCAATGAGCAAAAGCACCGAGTACTAAGTTTGAATCCTGGTCTTGGACCTAAAAAAAAAGTAAGGATGGTGGGGGACAGGAAGAAATAGACTCTGTGGGTAGAGAAAAGTTGGTACTATTAGGAAAGGACTGGGTTAACAAGGAGATTGGAGGAGGCTGAATACAGCCAAATAGAATATTAGCAAAATTGAAAATGAAACAATGAAATTATTTGGGGGAAAGGGAGAAGGATGATAATGATAGAAGGGGAGAGATTAATTGGGGTGCATTGTGAACACATGTAGAATGATAACAATGAAATTCCTCTATCCTAAATAACTAATGGAAGCTAATTATATTTAAAATTAACAACAACAAAAAACAAATACTCCAGGTGCCAATGGCTCATGGCTGTAATTCTAGCCATTCAGGAAGCTAAGATCTGAGGATCATAGTTCAAAGCTAGCCTGGGCAGAAAATTTGGTTGTGGGGCTTGAAATTTTTTGGTTGTGGGCACTATCCATGAGCCTCTTTGTGCTCAAGGCTAGCACTCTTCCACTTGAGCCACAGTTCCACTTCTGGCTTTCTTGGTAGTTTTTGGAGATAAGTCTTGTAGATTTTCCTGCCCTGGCTGGCGTTGAACCCTGATCCTCAGATCTCAGCTCCTGAGTAGCTAGGATTATAGGTGTGAGTCACTGGTAGCCAGCTTCCTGTCAGACTTATCTCCAAGTAAACACTCAAAAATCACTCTACCACTCAGTGGTAGAGTACCAGCCTTGAGCAAAAGAGCTCAGGACAGTACCAAGGCCATGAGTTCAAGCCCACAACTGAAAAAGAGAGGGAGCGAGAATATTGGAAAATAAAAAAAGAATATTAAAATTCTTATCTTTGTCTTACGCAAAATTTACTATTTTCAATGACTGATTTAACATCTGATGTCATCTTTACTTAGCAGTAATTAAATCTTTTATGTACTTGGAAGAATTTAGAAAAGAAAAGAGTACATCTTCTTTGTGTCTTCAGAGAATTCCACACTGGGCCTATTGACAGAGGAGGAGGCAGGGTTAAGGGAAACAGGGACGCTGAAGGACCCAGAAGCCAACAAGAATGGCCCTAGAGCTAGGTGTCCCATGACTCATGCCTGTAGTTCTAGCTACTTAGGAGGCTGAGTCTGAGGTTTGTGATTGGAAGCCAGCCAAGGCAGGAATGTTCCTGAGAATCTTATCTCTAGTTAGCTATCCCCCAAAAAGCAGGCAGTGGAGCTGTGGCTGAAGTGGTAAAGCACTAGCCCTGAGCAAAAAAAAAAAAAAAGCTCAGGGACAGTGCCCAGTTCCTGAGTACAAGCTGTAGGACTGGAACACAAAATAAATAATAATAATAACTACAACAACAATAATAATAATGGTCCCAGAATGGCAAGTGCAAGAAGAGGCCTGTTACTAGTGAGTGCTGGATGAGCTGTTCTATTAGTGGAATTTAGTTGCTGAAAGGCAGGAAGGACAGGAGTAAAATAACCTGGCCTTGCTCTCTTATTACCCTCTGGACCTTCATCTGTTAGTCAAACCCAGCCATAATTGGCAGAAGTGAATCTGTAAAACTATGGGATAAAACATTGAAACCAGAAGGGAGTAAATGTCAGGCTATAAGCAAAAGGAATAAAAATAAACAAGAGGACGAGGGTAGGTATAGGAGTAGATTGACAAAACAGCTAATTCGGGCTTAATTTGGAGAGAATTCAAAAACATTTGGTAACTATTGAAGTTTCGGATAATGGTACTTACCATTCCAATTGCTGTCAGGCTTTTCATTTCAATATTCTCTTTTTAGAGTTAGAAATATATGTAACAGGGCTGGGAAGTTGGCTCAGTGGTAGAGCGCTTGCCTTGCATGCATGAGGCCCTAGGTTCAATTCTTCAGCATCACATAAGCAGGAAAAAAAAAACAAAACGCCGGAAGTGGCACTGTGGCTCAAGTGGTAGAGCGTGAGCCTTGAGCTGAAAAGCTGAGGGACAGCGCCCAGGCCCAGAGTTCAGGCTCCCTTCCCACCCCCACCACCACAAAAAAAAAATATATCTATCTATCTATCTATCTATCTATATATATATATATGTAACAAGGACTATTTGGACATCACAAAGATTGCTTGAGAGCTGCCTGTGGCTTACGCCTGTAACTAGCTACTCAGGTGGCTGCGAACTGGAAATCAAGGTTCAAAGCCAGCCAGGACAGGACAGTCCAGGAGACTCTTATCTCCAATTAACTACCAAAATGATAGAAATAGAGCTATGGCTCAAGTGGTAGATTGCTAGCCTTGAACTAAAAAAGCTAAGGAACAGAATCCAGGCCCCAAGTCCAAGCTCCAGGTCTGGTACAAAAAGAAGAAAGGAAGGACAGAAGGAAGAAGATTGCTTGAAAAGAAACTATATTTACACATTTAAAATCTTAGTAGACTGGACAGCAGTCTGGAGTTTCCTCAAAAAACTAAACGTGGACCTTCCCTACGACCCGGCCATACCACTCCTGGGCATCTACCCTGACCATCATGATAAAGACACTTGCACATCCCTGTATTTGCCACAGTATTCACAATAGCCAAGATATGGGAACATCCCAGATGCCCCACAATAGATGAGTGGATCCAAAAAATGCGGTTCCTATACGCAATGGAATTGTACACAGTCATTAGAAAGAATAAAATAATGTCATTTGCAGGAAAATGGATGGAACTAGAACAAATCATGTTAAGTGAGGTAAGCTAAGCTCAGAGAGACAAATGGCACATGTTCTCTCTAATATGCAGAAATTAGATCTAAAATGTACTGGGATATGATAAATTATACAGGATTCTAGATACACACAGTGAAACCAAAAGAGGATACTCACAGGAGAGAAATACAAAGGTGCAATGCCTTCTTCATATACATAAAATTATATATATATAATATATATATAAATGATATCTTGTTTCCAAGATATGGAAACAAGAGACCTTTCTTCTTTTTTTACTTTAAAATTTTTAATTTCTTTTTCTTTTTTGATGATTCTGTCTTCTATGTGGAGTATAATCTGTGTATATCTTTAGGAGGGTGGGAAGGGTACAAAACTCAAGCGAAAAAGGTGAAAAAGTGCAGCAATGGAACTCACTGGACACTGATGAAAGTGAACTATACAATTCCTGGGTAGGGATAGGAAGGCGGGACCAGGAGAGTGAGGGAACAGAAGACACTGTACAAAAGGAAATGTACTCATTACCTGACTCATGTAATTGTAATCTCTCTGTAATATTGTAATCACCTCTACAATAACAATAAACTAATTTTAAAAATGTACCAGTCGGGAGGGAAATTACAATCTCCTTGTTGCTGGAATAAAACAGATGTTCTGTAATCCTAGCTACTAAGAAGGCTGAGATCTGAGAACTGAGGTTCAAAACTAGCTTAGGGGCTGGGAATGTGGCTTAGTGGTACAGTGATTGCCTAGTATGCATGAAGCCCTAGGTTCAATTCCTCCATACCATATAAACAGAAAAAGCCGGAAGTGATGCTGTGGCTCAAGTGGTAGAGTACTAACCTTTAGCAAAAAGAAGCTCAGGGACAATGCCCAGGCCCTCAGTTCAAACTCCAGGACTGGAGAAAAAAAAAAGTTTAGGCAGACAAATATGAGAGAATCTTGTCTCTAATTAACTGGCAAAAGCTAAAAGTGGGGTGTGGCTCAAGTAGTAAAAGACCAGTCGAGTGAAAAAAGCCATAGGAGAGTGATGGCCCTGAGTTCAAGCCCCAGCACTGGCACAAAAACAAACAAAAAACAAACAAGAGATGTTTGTGTTATACTTTAAACACTTTGCCTAGAGACTATCAATTAAATTTAAATTTTAAGAGAAAAATAATTCTCTCTTTCATTCTTTTGTTCTTTCTTCTTTTCTTTTTTGCCAGCCCTTGGGCTTGAACTCAGGGACTTGGCACTGTCCCTGAGCTTCTTTTGCTCAAGGCTAGACCTCTACCATTTAAGCCACAATGCCACTTCCGACCTTTTCTGGTGGTACTCAGGAATTGAACTCAGGCCTTCATGTATGCTAGGCAAACACACTCTACCACTAAATCACATTCCCATCCCAAGGACAGAATTCATAAATCTATAATTATGCCAACAATTGAATTTGAATGACTTCAGATTTGAAATTTAATAATCTCTTAATAAAGTTTTAGTTTGGATTTTCTTTCACTATGAAGATGGTTCTTTCCAACAAGATATCCACCAACTCTTAATTAAGCATGCTAATCAAAATTCACTATTATAATTTTTCACTTTGATTTCATTGAGCTACACTGGGGTTAATCTTTTTACCTCTCCCATGGGTGTTGTACATGGAAGAACTTGAGAACCAAGTCTTTAGTTTATTTCTCAAGTACTCATTTGAATTGCCTCTGGTTAGTTTTCAAAAGATGGTTTCCTGGATCTCTATTCATCTCTGCACTGCACACTCTTTCTCCCTTTGTAACTTTGGACAATTCATACCCCTGCTCTCCCTTTGGTGTCCAGAAGTCCTGGTCTAGAAACACTGTTGCTTAGTAACAGATTAACAAGGTCTTCTCTCTGGGGCACATGAAAAAAGAAATGACCAGAACCTCTACAACTCTTATTTATCTAATAAATTTATAAGTAGTTTCTTGATAGGCAGCATAATTTTGTCTGTCTTTAAACAGCAACATGATTGAAAATGTATGCCTCTAAATCAAATATTTATGAAAAGTTGAATACTTTTTTGATTTTGAAAAAAAAAACACAAAACTTTGTTTAACAATTTTATTTTCTGGTGCCACTGCTAGGGTTTGAACTCAGAGCCTGGGTGCTATCTCTGACCTTTTATACTCAAGGCTAGTGCTTTACCACTTTGATCCACAGTGCTGTTTCTGGCTTTCTGACAGTTAATTGGATATAAGAGTTTCCTGGACTTTTCTACCAGGGCTGGTTTCTAACAGCCTACTCAGTAGCTAGGATTACAGGTATGAGCCACCAATGGCGGGCTTAACAATTTTTTCCTAATGAAATAAAGTAAAATTACACATACATACTCTGCTTAAATCTAAATCGAGGAACATAGATCTAATTATAAGTTGTATTCAATCAAATTGAATATATAGGAGAAACCAACATGGATTTAACATCGGCATATCGGGGGAGACCATGTGAGAAGCCAACTTGGGATTCACAAATGCAGTATGAGGGTAAGAGGCATGGCTTAGCAGGAGAGTACCTGCCTACCAAGCATGAGGCCCTGAGTTCAAACCCCTTGTACTGCTCAAACAACAGACACACACACACACACAAACACACACACACACACACAGAGAAAACCCAAAACAAGAACAGTAACAAAAACAAACCACCACCACCAACACATATAGTCCTATGATATTTGGAGAAAACTTAAAAAAGAAAACTTTAAGATATTCTAAAGCTGAATTCTATCAAACGGAGAGACATATAAAGCTAAGATGAAGAGTGGGGCACCAATGGCTCATACTTGTAATCCTGGCTACTCCTATGATCTTAGCCTCCTTCCTGGAGGAGCAAGGTTTAAAATCAGTCCAACAGAAAAGTAAGCAGGACTCCATTTCTAATTAACTAACAAAATGCCAGACTGGAGGTGTGTGGCTCATGTGATTTAGTCCCAGCCAGAAGCAAACAAGCCAAGAAAGAATGCAAGTCTGTGAGTTACACACACACACACACACACACACACACACACACACACACAGAGCTAAGGTGAAATTTGGTTGGTAGCATCTCATTTCATCATAAAGAACCATAATATTGCAATCTGCACCTGCCAAGCAAGCTCTTCTGTAAATTTTTGTTGCTAGTAAAAAAAGTGATAACAACAAAAGGCTTAATTAGTTAATAACAAAAACAAACCCAAAAAAATTCATGCAGTCTTCATGAGATTTGTAAAGCAGTAAGATTGCTCAGGTTGGACAGGATAAAGTAAGGGCACTTCAGCATATTTTCACCACTTATTGAAGCTAAACTGAAAGTAAATGATGGCTAGCAAATTTGAAAGGGAATGGGAGGTATTAATAATAATATTATTATTATTTTGTGTGTGCGCACACACATGTATGTGTGCACATGCATGCATGGGCCAGTACTGGGACTTGAACTCGGGGCCCGGGCACTGTCTCTAAGCTTTTTCAGGTCAAGGCTGGTACACTGCCAGTTAAGCCATAGCACTGCTACTGGATTTTTTGGGTGGTTAATTGGAGATAAGAATCATACTGTGCTCTGATGGCTCAGGCCTGTAACCCTAGCAATTTGGGAGGCTGAGATCTAAGGATCTTGGTTCAGAGTCAGCCCAGGCCAGAAGGTCTGTGACACTCCTTTTTTTTTTTTTTTTTTGTGCTGGTCCTGACACTTTAACTTAGGCTTCCAACCATGATCCTCAGATCTCAGCCTCCTGAGTAGCTAGGATTACAGGCATGAGCCACCCGGTGCCCAGCTTGTGAAACTTATCTTCAGGTAACCACCTAAAAGCCTGAAGTAGAGCTGTAGTTCAAAGTGGTAGAATGCTAGCTTTGAGCACCCAGGGACAGCACCCAGGCTCTGAGTTAAAGCCCCAAAACCGAAAAAGGAAGAAGAAAGTGAGGAGGAGGAGGAAAGAAAGAAAGAAGGAAGGAAGAAAGGAAGGGAGGGAGGGAAATAGAAAGGAAAAGAAAAGAGAAAGCAAGAGAGAGAAAGGAAAAGAAAAGAAAGAGAGAGAGAAAAGAAAGAAAAAAGAAAGAAATTGAAAGAAGAAAAACTCTCAAGGACTTTCCCGTTTGGGCTGGCTTTGAACCTTGATCCCCAGACTTTAGCCTCTTGTATAGTTAGAATCTCTCATCTCTCCTCTGTCCTCTCTTTTTCTGTTTGGTGTTTTTGGTTGGTTTGGTTTTGTGCTGGTAATGGGTGATGTCCCTCAGCTTTTTTGCTCCAGGCTGGCACTCCACAACTTGAACCAAACTTCCATTCTACTTCTAGAGAAGTGGTTAGAAGTGGTGATTAATTGAAGGTAGTCTTATAGACATTCCTGCCCCAGCTGGTTTCGATCCTCAGATCTCAAGCCTCCTTCTCTATTTCCCATAACCCCCATCTTCTCTCCCCCCAAAACAGAGTTGTGTCAATCCTTGCACAGAATCAGAGACTCTCCTACCACTACCCCCAAATCCTGCCTCAGACTTGCTAGTTTCCAGGGAGACCCCTTTCCTGGTGTTGTGGCTAGCAAGATGAGATTTCTCACTAACCACTTCCTCCTTAGCATGCCTCCTGATATTGCACACACACACACACACACACACACACACAAAACAAAATAAACAAATGAATTAAATAGAAACAAGCTGGGCACTGGTGGCTTACACCTGTAATCCTAGGTAGGATTTCCTGCCTGGGCAAGGAAGTCCAAAAAGCCAGAAGTAGAAGGGAAAACTGGGAGAGAGCGAGAGAAAGGGTGACATTGCCCAAAAAGAAATGTACTCTTTACCTGACTTACATAACTGCAACCCCTCTGTACATAACCTTTATAATGTTATAATTTTTTTTTAATTTTTATTTCTTGTTGGTTGTGGGGCTTAGAACTCTGGTCCTGGCCGCTGCCCTCAGCTCTTCAGCTCAAGGCAAGCACTCTACCACTTGAGCTACAGCACCACCTTTGGTTTTCTGGTGGTTAATGGGAGAAAAAGGTCTCACGAACTTTCCTGCCCAGGCTGGCTTTGAACCGTGATCCTCAGATCTCAGCCTCCTGAGTAAATAGGATTACAGGCATTAGCCACCAGCATCCAGCTAATTTTTTTTTCTAATTTACTATATTGTTGTTTTAGAGTTGATATACAGTTGGGTTACCTTTATGTCAGGCATTAAGTACATTTCCTTTCCCATAGTATCAACTGCTCCCTCATTCTCTCCCATTCCCTCCCACCCAACTCCACTGAGTTGTATAGTTCACTTTCATCAATCTCCAGTGCAGCAGACTAACTTTACAATAACAGTATAATTTTTAAAAGAATTATAACAACAAAAAAGCCAGAAGTGGAGCTGTGGCTCAAGTGGTAGAGCTATAGCCTTGAGCAAAAGAACCTCAAGGACAGTGCCCAGGCCCTGAATTCAAGCCTCATGACTGACAATACAAGCAAAAAAAAAACCAGATTCCTTCCACATTGTTCATACTATAGAGCCACTTCTGCTTCCCCTGGCCAGTTTCTTCCGTCAGAGCCTTTGTTTCTCCAACACTTTCCCATCCCTGGAGTTGTCATCAGGTCAGGACTAACAGAAAAAGAGATTGAAAATGAAAACAGAATTTACTGACAGGCTCTCTGGCTGATGGAAAGACCCATCTACCAAAACCTGTGAAGGTCATTCCAGACTGTTTTCTCATCAGCTGAGTCAGGAGCATTCCAGTTCTTCCACATTCCTTCAACTGTCCATGAGTAATCCTAATCTTAGTTATTCTAATGGGGGTATGATGCTAACCCATTGTGGCTTTTTAAACAGTTTAACTGAGTCATAATATACAGACAGTTCCTTCATTAAATATTATGGTTTAATGGTTTTTATCATAGTACAATATTTTTAAAAATTGTGATAGAATATATGTAACATGAAATTTCCCATGTGATGGCTATGAGCCAGTGTCTCACTGAGGATTGAGGTTGAAAGCCAGCTGGGGCAAAGAAGTCCATGAAATTCTTATCTCCAGTTAGCCAGGAAAAATCCAGAAGTGAAGGTGTGGCTCAAGTGGTCTAACAGCCATGAGTGGAAAAAGCCACACAAGAGTGCAAAGCCCTGGGGCTAGGGATGTGGCTTAGTGGTACAGTGCTTGCCTAGCATGCATGAAGCCTTGGGTTGAATTCCTCAGTACCAGGTAAACAGAAAAGGCCAAAAGTGGTGCTGGGGCTCAAGTGGTAGAGTGCTAGCCTTTAGCAAAAAGAAGCTCAGGGACAGTGCCCAAGACCTGAGTTCAAGCCCTTGTACTGGCAAAAAAAAAAAAAAAGAGTGCAAGACCCTGAGTTCAAGCCCTAGTATTGACACACACACACACACACACACACACACACATTTTTCCAATTAACCATCTTTAGGTACATAATTATAGCTTAAATTAGATTTACAATGTGCAACTCTCACAACTATATAGCTAATTTTCATCACCTGAAGCAGAAACTTTTCAATTATGAGACAACTCTCAAGTCTCCCCATTCTTGGCTCTAGGCAACCTCTCTTTATGCCTCCATAAATTTGGTTATTCTAGATATTTCCCATAAGAAGAATTATATTTGTCCTTTTGTGTCTAGCTTCACTTTACTTAGCAAAGTTCTTTTTAGGTTTATCATGTTGTAGTACCATTCATTCCTTTTTATGGATAAAAATGAGATAATTCTCTCTCTAGCTCTCTCTCTTGTGTGTGTGTGTGTGTGCAACTCTCACAACTATATAGCTAATTTTCATCACCTGAAGCACACGCTTGTATATGGATTGGTACTAGAACGTGTACTCAGGGCCTGGTGCTCTCACTTGGCTTTTTTGCTCAAGGCTGGTGCCCTACCACTTGAGCAACACTTCTACTCCTGGCTTTTTGGTGACTTATTGGAGATAAGTTTTAAGGTTGTGTTTTTCAGCTTCATTGAATGATTGGTAACTTTTGATTAGATGACAAATGCTGGTTTACCTTGTTGGATATTGTATATTTCATATCCCTATGTATTCTTGTTGTCAATCTTTGTTAGACAAATCTATATTGCTGACTTGTCTAAGGTTAATTTTATCTCATAACTTGGGTAAGTCTGTTCTTGAAACTCTAAAGACTTCATGGTGTGTGTGTGTGTGTGTGTGTGTGTGTGTGTGTGTGTGCATGCTGCTAGTTGTGGGACTTGAACTCAGGGCCTAGGCACTATCCCTGATATTCTTTTTCTCAAGGTTAAACAATTTGAGCCACAACTCCACTTCTTGCATTTTTACAGTTTACTTGAGGTAAAGTCTCATGGACTTTCCTGCCCCATCTGGCTTTGAGCCTTGATTCTTAGATCTTAGCCCCTTAGCTAGGATTACAGGTGTGACTTTTCAATGATGTGATTTTCCAGTCCCTATCTGTTTTCTGTGAATGGGCACTACTTTTGGCTCTGAGTTTCAGACACGATGCTCTTACATTTTGCTATTTCTTTGTGTAACGGGGCTGGACGGGGGTTGGGGGAGCTGGGCATTGTCCCTTAGTTTTCTGCTCGATTCTGGTGCTCTACCAATTGAGCTGTACTTGTAGCTTCTTGGTGGTCAATTGGAGAGAAGAGTCACAGATATTCCTGCCAGGGCTGGCTTTGAATCAGCATCCTCAGATTTCAGTATCATGAGTAGGTAGGATTAGCTGGTACCTGGCTGCAATGTCTTTTTCTCTTTTATTGGTAGCTTCTTCACAGCAAACACTATCAATCACCATATGAATACTGAATACCAGAAGAGCTCAGTGGATCTCTGTCATCCTCTCTCTATACAGCATATATCTTCTCAGGATCCAGATCCTGAATTCCAGCCACCTTGTCCAACCCTCAACTCAGAGAGACTGCTAGGCTCTGTCTCATAGCTCATCTCTCATATCCTGGCCTGAAAATACTGCAGGCAATGATCTGGGTCAATTGTAGGGGGATCATCTCTTTTCTTTCCAATCTCCCCAGGATCTCTATCACTCACTGCCTGTGGTTCAAATGTCTCATGTATTTTTTCTGATGTTTTTAATACTTCACGTGAGAGGGTGATCCAATACCTCTTACTACATCTTGCATCTTGGCTGGAAGTGAAAGTCAGAAGCTCCAATTTCCAATTTGTGTATGTGTGGGGAACAGACAGAAGGGAGGAGAGAGAGAGAGAGAGAGTCTGGTTCTGGGATTTGAACTGTGGACCTTGAGCTCTTGCTCAACTTTTTTATTCAAGTCTGGCTGGCACTCTACCACTTGAGACACACCTCCACTTCTATCAGTAGTTAACTGAAGATATCTTACTGATTTGTCTGCCAGGGTTGGCTCTGGAGCTTAATTAAACCAACCTGCCCCCACATCAGATTATATTAATTTTTTCAGCAAGTAACAACATATCAATGTATTCACAATTGTGTGGTGCTTCATATTATATGAACTGCCCTTCCAAAATTCCTTCTGCATTCTTTTGTTGTTGTTGGCGGTGGTCATGGTGCTTGAACTCTGGGCCTGGGCACAGTCCCTTACCTCTTCAGCTCAAGGCAAGCACTCTATCACTTGAGCCATCTTGCCACTTCTGGTTTTCTGGTGGCTCATTGGAGATAAGAGTCTCATGGACTTTCTTGCCCGGGCTAGCTTTGAACCCTGAACCTCAGATCTCAGCCTCCTGAGTAGCTAGGATTATAGGCACAAGCCACTGGTGCCCAGCTCCCTTCTGCATTCTTAAAGATGCAAACCACTTCTACAAATGTAGAAATTATACAATGAGGCTACTTTTCTACACTATCAACGTTCTGGGCTGAACATCATTCACAGAATTTTCACCATACACATTTCTCAATGCCTTCCAGTTTGTTGATTTTAAGAGTACCTTGCATGACTGGGTACTGGCTACTCAGTAAACTACTCCTAGCTACTCAGAAGGCTGAGACCTTGAGGATCTCAGTTCACAGTTAGCCCATCCAGAAAAGTCCTTCAAATTCTATCTCCAACTAATCAGCAAAATTCTAGCCTGAAAATGTGGCTCAAGAGGTAGAGTATGAGTAGTGAAAAAGGAAGCCAGGTAAGAGCACAAGGCTCTGAATTCATGTCTAGTATTGGAAAAAAGAAAAAAAAAAACACCTTCCTTGCTCATATAACTGTAACCCCTCTATACAGTATGTTGACAATAAAAAATGTACAAAAAAGAAAAAATACCTTATTCATACCAGATACCCTACTGAAATTGTTGTGTGCATATACAATTACTTCCTGGCATATAGGTCTGTGTGAGTAGCCTACGTATGTTCCATTCTAGTGGATATCTCTCACAGATTGTCCACTTGGGATTTGCAGTCAACTAGGTGGCCAAGTTGACTGAAAAAAAAGTCAAATGCCCATCTCAAAAGACAAGATTATGTTACACTGTCATAATTAAATCTTAAAATAGTTCTATACTTGTAAGAGTTTCTGGCATCAAAATTGTCAGCTAATTTTATACATTTAAAAGTTAAACTTAGTTCACTTAACAGTTCATCTTCACTCTGCGCCAATGGCTCACATCTGTAATCCTAGCTACTCAGGAGGCTGAGATCTGAGGATCTCGGTTCAAAGCTAGCCTGGGCAGGAAAGTTTGTGAAACTCTTTTTTCTTACTATATATTTTTTTATTGTAAAGATACTGTACCAAGGGGTTATAGTTACATGAGTAAGGTAATGTGTACAGTTCCTATTGAGCATTGTTACCCCCTCCTTTGTTTTTCCCCTACCATCCCTTCCTTCCCCACCTCCCCAACTCCTCCCTCCCTGCTCCCAAGTTGTAAAGTTTGTTTTCAACATAATGTCTTGTACATCTCATTGTTACAATGGGTCAACCTAGATCCTTATTTCAGTTTTTTGTTATTTTCCTTCCCCTCCCCAAATTAGAAACATGTACATAAAGATGCAGGGCACCGACATCAAATACAGTGAAAACAGGGATTATACCATGGAGGAAGAACATACAAAGGAAACAAAAAAAATCACATAGTACACTTAAAATAATAACAACAAAGACAGACCTCTGTGTCCCTATCTTGGGGTTAGCACCATCTTTTTTTTTTGTTGTTGGTCATGGTGCCCGAACTTCAGGCTTGGGTGCTGTCCCCTAGCTCTTCAGCTCAAGGCTAGTGCACTACCACTTGAGCCACAGCACCACTTCCGGCTTTTTCTGTGTATGTGGTGCTGAGGAATCAAATCCAGGGCCTCATGCATGCAAGGCAAGCATTCTACCACTGAACCACCTTCCCAGCACTTAGTACCATCTGATATGGTCATATTTACATAGCTTTTGACCTTTTCTGCTTGTCCTAGACAAATACTAGTTATTGCAAATAAGGAAAACCATGGGACCTATGTTTTTTGGGTCTGGCTTACTTCACTTAATATAATTTTTTCTAAGTCTTTCCATTTCCTAACAAATGAGATGGTGTCATTCTTTCTGATGGAGGCATAGAATTCCATTACATCTCTATCTATCTATCTATATCACATTTTCTTGATCCATTCATCTACTGAGGGGCATCTGGGTTGGTTTCTTATCTTAGCTATGGTGAATAATGCTGCAATAAAAATGGTTGTGCTGGTAGCTTTAGTATGAATTTGTGATTGGGTAAATGCCCAAAAGTGGGATTGCTGGGTCATAGGGGAGCTCTATGTGGAGTCTTTTGAGGAACTTTCATGTTGTTTTCCAAAGTGGTTGAACAAGTTTACACTCCCGCCAACAATGCAGTAGGGTTCCCTTTTGGCCATATCTCCAGCATCTGTTGTTATTAGATTTCTTGATTATAGCCATCCTAACTGGGGTGATGTGGAATCTCAATGTTGTTTTGATTTGCATTTCTTTTATGGCTAGAGAAGTTGAGCATTTCTTCATGTGTCTATTGACCATTCTTATTTCCTCTTCAGAGAAGTCTCTCTTTAAGTCTTTAGCCCACCTATTAATCCGGTGGCTGTTTCTTTGAGGATATGTTGTTGGGGGATTTAATTTTTTGTGTTCAAAGTATATTGTAGATATGAGGCCCTTGTCTGTTGTATGGCTAGTGAAGATCTTCTCCGAGTGCATAGGCTTTCTATTGATCTTGCTGGCTATGTCCTTTCCCATGCAGAAGCTCTGCAGTTTCATGCAATCCCATTTGTCCAACCTTTCTTTGATTTGTTGTGTTTCTGGGTCTTTATTAAGAAAATTTCCTGTGCCAAGGAGCCCTAGAGTTTTCTCCTGTTCTTTCCTGTAATGTTTTCAGGGTGTCTGCTTTGACTTCAAGGTCTTTGATTCATTTGGAGTTGATTCTGGTGCAGGATGATATATAAGGATCTAGCTTTAGTTTTCTACAGGTGTTTAACCAATTTTACCAGCACCATTTACTGAAGAGGCTGTCTTTCTTCCATTCTATTTTTTAGCTCTCTTCTTTTTTTTTCTCCCATAATTCTTTTTTATTGTTATTGGTGGTGGTTGTAGGGAACTCAGGGCTTGGGTACTATCCTTGAGCTCTTTTGCTAATGGCTATCACTGTATCAATTTGAGCCACAGCTCCACTTCCTTTATTCTGGTGGTTAATTGGAGATAAGAGTCTTGTGGCCTTTCCTAATCAGGCTGGCTCTGAACTATGATTCTCAGGTCTCAACCTCCTGGTTGAGGCCACCAGCATTTTACTCTCCCATAATTCTTAAATCAATTTTCTAGGCTTTTAAATAAATATTGACCTATACTATTTGGGTCCTTGCTTTCTGAATGAGATTGTTATTTTTCTCAAATTTAGAAAAATTAAACAAATTTTGCCAATATACTTTTTTAGCTCTCTTCTTATTGAAGATTAGGTGGCTATAGCTCTTTGGTTAATTTCTGGATCTTCAGTTCTATTCCATTGGTCCTCAGGTCTATTCTTGTGCCAGTACCAAGCTATTTTGATTACTATGGCTTTGTAGTAGTTTGAAATTTGGTATTGATATTCCTCCAGCATTGTTCTTTCTGCTAAGGATTGTTTTTGCTGTTTTGGGTCTTTTATTGTTCCATGTGAATTTTTGGGTTGCTTCTTCTATTTCATTGAAGAATGAGATTGGGATATTGCTAGGTATTGCTTTGAATTTGTAGATAGCCTTTGGCAGTATTGCCATTTTCAGAATGTTAATCTTCCCAATCCAGGAGCATGGGAGGTTTTTCCACTTCCTTAGTTCTGCTTTACTTTCCTTTTTCAGGTTTTTATAGTTTTCATCGTAGAGGTCTTTCACTTCTTCAGTTAATTCCTAGGTATTTTATTTTTTGTGGGGCTATTACAAAAGGAGTTTTTTCCTGATTTCAGCCACACTCTTCTGTGAGAGTCTTATCTCCTATTAACCACCAGAAAACCAAAAGTGACATTGTAGCTCAAGTGGTAGAGCACTTGCCTTGAGCTCAGGGACAGTGCTCAGACCCAGAGTTCAAGCCCCACAACTGACAAAAAAAAAAGTTCATCTCCAAGATCCTGCCAGGTGGTATTTAAGGGACGGGTAGGAAGGTTTCTCATAGTACACGAATATGTCCTACAGAGTAATCTTTCAAAGTAGATGTTGCCCATTTATTCTACAGTAGCTCCCACTGCCCACGCAGCTTGGGACGCCCTTGGACAGTTGCCTAGAGAACCTACAGCCTTCATTTTGAAGTCCTCCATGACAACAACTCTTCTCTCTTGAGAACAGCTATTTCTGAATTGATGGAAAGCCATCTGGATACAAGGTTAGTGAACATGGCTGATAATAAAAACAAAAATAAAACCCAGCCATTTCTGTTTTAGACTGAAAACTTAAAAAGGAAATTTTTGAGCACAGAAGTGTCAGGGACAGTGTTGGCTGCTTTTACCTATGTAGACTTATTTATCTTCCTCATTCTTTTGAACAATGTCTCTGTTTGGCTGAAAATGACATTAGCTCAGGCTCAGAGGACAGATGAAAGGCCTGACATGATGCTGTTTATAAGAAGTTGAGCCACGTGCCTGTGGCTCATGCCTGTGCCTGTGGCTCATGCCGGTAATCCTAGCTACTCCAGAGGCTGAGATCTGAGGATAATGGTTTGAAGCCTGCAGGGGCAGGAATGTCTATGACACTCTTATCTCCAATTTACCACTTGAACAAAAGCCCAATGACAGTGCCCAGGCCTTAAGTTCAAGCCCTAGGACCTGAAGAAAGAAAGAAAGAAAAAAAGAAAGAAAGAAAGGAAGGAAGGAAGGAAGGGAGGAAAGGAAGGAAGAAAGAAAGAAAAAAGAGGGGAAGAGAGAGGGGAAGGAAGGAAAGAAGAAAGAAAGAAAGGAAGAAAGGGGGAAGAAGGAAGGAAGGAAGGGAGAAAGGGGGGAGGAAGGAAGGGAGAAAGGGGGGGAGGAAGGAAGGAGGGAGGGAGGGAAAGAGAAAATGAGAGAGAGAAAGAGAGAGGGAGGGAGAGTTCAGATCCACACGTGTTTGGTCTGGCTCCAAGGTGCTGGTTCAATTTAGTGAGTTAGGATTGACAGGATTCCCATCTCTACCCTGCTGGGCAATATAACCTGGGGCAGAAGGCGTGGACCTTCCTCTTCATTTCTATTCAAGATTGTTGATGTACTTACCAGATGACACTGTGATGTTTACTTATGTTTGTCTCCCTTGAGCATCTTAGAAAAATGAACTGTTTTCTTCATGCCACTATCTCCAGTAGTAACCAATGTGTGCATATACTACTTGCTCAGTGAGTGTTGTCTTATTTTATTGATTGTACCCTGACTTTGGACATGGCCCATCTTCCCTATTGATCTCTGTAATCAGAGATTGGGGAAAATAGGAGGTATGTAAAGTCCTTCTAATACTGAAGAGTTAAATAAAACTCCTAAATACTTGGAGTGGTAGTACCAAGAATTCCCAAGCCATTACAGCTTCTTCAGAGAGGAACAGTTGATCCAACATCTTTCTTCTTGCCTTTTGATGCCAGCTTAAGACCCAAGAATTCTGAAACCCAAATGAGAAGCTCAGGAGTGGTGAGCTCAGGGTTTTTCCTGGTATGATGGAACTATTCTTATAGTTCCATTTGCCATATCAATGACCCTAGTTTTCAATTTAGTATGGGGAATAATCACGAGTGTTGGAGTATGTTTTTATTTGTTGTTGTTTTGGTCATCTCCCTCCCCATACTTGTCATTAACAGATTTCAGGAACCACGAAGGGGGGAAAATCATGAAGAGGGAAAAAAGTAAGTTACACATCAGTTGTTTGAAACATGAAATGTTATATGGTTACCATTTAAAGTGTGTGGAAATTAACCGATCTTTCCCACACTAATGCTGGGATATTATAGGCTTGAAGAACATCAGAACTTAGCTGCTGACATGATTCAAAGGTGTGATATGTTCAGTTATCTTCTTTTTTCTATGAAGTTCTAAAGTTCACAAGGTAACCATTGAGGGCTATGAGTTATTCTCTTCATTTGCATTCTCATATGGGAGCTAATAAGAGGAACCACAGGAAATCTCTTAGGACATCAAAAGCATTAACAGCATCAATCATTTGTAGAAGAAAGGCAGAGATCTGCTGATTAAGAAGACCTTTTATACCAATATCCTTATTTTAGTATGAAGAGTCAGGGACTTTTCTTACCCTTCCCTTTTTATCTTGGCAAATAGAATTAATGGAGGCCTTGAGGTAGAAGTGTTGAGAGTATACCTGCATCTCTGGCTGCAGTAGGGTGACTGTGGGGAGAAAGAGGCCTGAAATGCCAAGAAGTGTGGGAGAGTCTTTGGGGAAACCAAATGCCCTCGATTTTAGATAGGGAGGGAATGAGCAATCTAGCAATCAAGGGAATGCAGCCACCTCTGGCTGAGATATTAAACTGATAAAAGTATTTGTCAGCCAAGTATTTGAAGGCTTTATGCTTCACTAGTGCCAGAAATGAGATTTTATAGAAAATTGTGCCTACTGTTTTAAATGTAGTTGAGCTGGGTGCCAGTGGCACTGGTAATAGTTCACACCTATAAACCTAGATTGAGGTTATAAACCAGCCTGGATAAACAAATCTGAGAGATTCCTATTTCCACTTACCTAGTACAAAGCTGGAAGTGTAGGTGTGGTTCAAGTGGTAGAGTTCCAGCATTGACAGCATGAGGCCTTGAGTTAAAGCCCTGTACTGGTATGTATACACACAGTACAGTTGTCAGGGAAATTCTGTCTCACTATGATGCCACCTCAGGACTTTGCTGGAAGTTACCCCCACAAGTCAGATGGACCTAAGCTGATATGACATGACCTTGAGCTTCTCAGCCTTCAGAACTGTGAGCCAAGTAAGTCTTTATTCTTTATCAATTAAAAAAATGTGGAAACAAGAAAAAAACGGCCCTGAGTTCAAGCCCCAGTACAGACAATAAATAAATAAATTTTTAAAAATGTGGAGGGGCACTCATATCTGTGAAGAGTACAGAACTTTTTTTCTTGTCAGTTGTGGGGCTTGAACTCAGGGCTTGGGTATTGTCCCTGAGCCTCTTTGTGCTCAAGGCTCGTGCTCTACCACTTGAGCCACAGCACCACTTCTGTTTTTTTTTTATTTTTTTAATATTGTAAAGATACTATACAGAGGGTTACAGTTACATGAGTAAGGTAATGAGCACACTTCCTATTGAGCATTGTTACCCCCTCCATTGTTTTCCCCCTACCATCCCTTCCCTCCCTACTTCCCTGAGGTTCTTTTTTTTTTTTTTGATTGTGATTAAGTGATTACATATTTCCAGAATTTCACAGTATTGTGGAATAATGATGCTCTTTTAAAGTCACAAGTTCATTCTAACTTTCCTGGAGCAAATTGTCTATCACAGTCTATAACATATAACGGTCTACACATATACACCATACATGTGATCAGCAGCATGGGGATATTTAGTAGTGGTTTGACCAGAGGAGTGGGAGTTCTTTTACTTCTGGTTTTTAAGTGGTTAATTGGAAATAAGAGTCTCACAGGGACTTTTTTGCCTAGGCTGGCTTCAAACTGCTACCTTCAGATCATAGCTTCCTGAGTAGTCAAGATTACAGGCATGAGCCACTGGTGCTCGGTAAGTACAGGACTTTCATTTCATATAACTAAAGACAAGAAAAACAAACTTTCTAATTCTAGAATATCAAAAGCCCCCTAAATGAAACCCTTAAGATGATAGAAATAAGCATATACTTATCCAGGTAATTTGATAATCAATGAACAGATTAGGAATAGTGCTGGGTAAATATTACATGTGCAAGTCCCAAACAGGCCATGCTGTGCCCTCCATGGTCACAGAGTCCATATCAAGCTCTAGTTTGTGGTTTCTCTAACCTGTGCAAATAATTAAGTCTCTGTCATCTTACTTGAAAAACTGAGGACTGGAGTGACCAGTAAAAATAATAACAAACTGAAAACTCAGCAGGGAGGAGTGGCTCATGCCTACTACACGTAACTATTTAGGAGGCTGAGATCTGAAGATCACAGTCTGAAGCCAGAACACCCAGAACCAATTAACCAATTTAAAAATCTGGAAGTAGCCTGGCCCTGGTGGCTCACGCCTGTAGTCTTGCCTATTTGGGAGGCTGAGATCTGAGGATTGTGATTCAAAGCCAGCCTGGGCAGGAAAGTCCCTGAGACTCTTATCTCCAACTAACAACCAGAAAACTAGAAGTGGCGCTGTGGCTCAAGTGGTAGAGTGCTCGTCTTGAGCTGAAGAGCTGAGGGACAGTGCCCAGGCCCAGAGTTCAAGCCCTGTGACCAACAACAAAAAAGCTGGAAATAGAGCTATGGCTCAAGTAGCAGAGAACTAGTCTTGAGGGAGGGGGAAAAGTACAAGGGCAGTACCTTGGCCTTAAGTTCAAGCCCCAGGACTGGAACTGGAACAACAACAACAAAAACCCCAAAACAAACTAACAAAAAAACACAAGCCTGAAAATTCATCATCATTACTGTTAGTAAAAAAAAAAAAAGTTGAATTACTTTTTAAGCCCAATGCTTGTGGCACACACCCATAATCCCAGCTACTCAGAAAGCTGAGATATGAGGATAGCCGAGACAAGAAAATCTGTGAGACTAGTACCTCCAACTAACAACAACAACAAAAAGCTTGAAATGGAGACATGGCTCAAGCGATAGAGCACCAATCTTGAGTGGAAAATGCTAAGAATAGTGCCCAGGCCCTGATTTCAAAACCTAGACCAATGCAATTAACTAAATACATAAAATGAATTTTAAACTTTCAAAACTAGAATTGATCCTTATAATTATTATAGATTATATATCTATATATAACTGTATATGTATAATTATATATTAATTCCACATATATGGTTATATATAATATATAATATACATTATATAGTATAATGAATTATGTTAAAACAAAAGCCAGCAATTATTAAGCTTTTTTTAAAAAACAACCCAGAAGATAAATACTATTGATATCATCAATTTGCAGGTGATAAGAAGCAATGTTAGAAATGGTTAAGTAGTGTGTACTAGTGACTCATGTTTATATTCCTAACCACTCAGGAGGTTAAGATCTGAAGATCTAGGTTTAAAGGTAGGTTTGAAGCAAGCCATGGCAGACAAATCAGAGAGATGCTTATCTCCAATTAATCACCCCAAAGCTGGACGTGGTAGTGATGCCCATGTGGTAAAGTACCACATTTGAGCAGAAAAACCTAAAAACCCCAGAACTGGTCCCACCTCTCCTCAAAAAAAAAAATTAAATTTTAACAAGGTCATAGATAGAGTAGACAGATTTGATGTTCTGCTGCCAGAATATGCATTTATTTCCAAAATTTTGATGCTGGCACCTAAGTAAGTATTAAAAACAAAACAGTATACCTAAAAGAACGATGGATGAGAAGATATTTCACTGATAGAGGGCTTGTCTGCTTAATGTCCACCAAACCAAACCGAACAAACAAAAACACCCTGACCAAAATAACAAGTGAGGTAAACAGTGAGTGATGAAAACTACTGCTCAATGTTGCATACCTACCGTGGGTTCCAAGAGGAAATCTGGCTCTTCCTTGGGTGTTATTTAACCTGGCTCTAAAAAGCCAGGTAATCCTGGCTTTATTATTAAATGTATGCCTGTGTCAGAACTTGCTCGTTAAAAATTAAAAATAACTCCCCCAAACGCCTAGAGCATTGCTGTACATATTCCAGCCTGAATTTGACATCGTTCCAATACACCAAAGAGAACGGGCTTCTTTGGGTGTGCACGGACTAGTTGAAAGGGACGCCGGCCCCTGCCAGGACGGTCAGGTGCTCCGTCACAGGCTTGTGCAAAAAAAGAACTGATGGGCAGTCCAAAGTGAGCAAAGAACGCCACTTTCTTTCTCTCTCTCTCTCTCTCGTCTGTCGTGGGGCTTGAACTCTGGGCCTGGGCGCTGCCCCTCGGCTCCCCAGCTCAAGGCGAGCGCTCTCCCGCTGGAGCCACAGCGCCACTTCCCAGAGCGCTACTTTTTAAGATCCGTGGGAGCAGGCTGAAGAGCTCTCTCCTGCAGAACGTTTCACAGAAGACGCTCAAAGCACCAACTTTGTCTTCGGGTTAAAAAGCCGTCTCCTCGCGGACGTTCCTGGAGCAGCGCAGATCCATCCCTCGCTGAGGGGTGGCTCGGTCCCGGGTCGCACGCGGCGGGGAGATCCGCGGAACTCCCCGCGTTCCTTTGGGCCCATTCGCACCGGCAGGAAAGACTGCTGGACCCTCCCACTCCACAAAGTGTCTGGCCGTCATCCGTGAAACACAGAGCTGTCCCGCACTCCTCTCGCAGTGGAGGAGCCCGCCGGCACCTCCATCTCCATCCTC
>NW_012267309.1:2317911-2339145 GCF_000151885.1 Dipodomys ordii | reverse complement strand
CGCCATGGGCGTGCAGGGCTTCCAGGACTACATCGAGAAGCACTGCCCGAGCGCCGTGGTGCCGGTGGAGCTGCAGAAGCTGGCCCGGGGCAGCCTGGTGGGCGGCGGGCGGCAGCGGCCCCCGCAGACCCCGCTGCGCTTGCTGGTGGACGCCGACAACTGCCTGCATCGCCTCTACGGCGGCTTCTACACCGACTGGGTCAGCGGCGGCCAATGGAACCACATGCTCGGCTACCTGGCGGCGCTGGCCAAGGCCTGCTTCGGCGGCAACATCGAGCTCTTCGTCTTCTTCAACGGAGCGCTCGAGAAGGCCCGGCTGCACGAGTGGGTCAAGCGGCAGGGCAACGAGCGCCAGACGGCGCAGCAGATCGTCAGCCATGTCCAGAACAAGGGCACGCCGCCGCCCAAGGTCTGGTTCCTGCCGCCGGTCTGCATGGCCCACTGTATCCGCCTGGCGCTCATCCGCTTCCACGTCAAGGTGTGCTCGGGGGAAAGGGAAGGGAGGGGGGAATTCAGGGCCGGGCTTGGGGGCCCCTAGTGATTGGGGTCAAGGTTGGACTTGGGGGTTTCTTGGGCCAGGGCCAGGGTCAGGCAGGGTTGGGCCAAGGTTCATGGCAGCCGGGAGGGGACGAAGCTGGGCCTGGAGGGGGATGGTTCTTGCTTCTGTTAGGGCCGAGGGTCAGGCCGCACCGCCTTCCTGGGTTGCTTTTCTGGGGGTGCAGCGTGTCTCCAGGCTGTGGCGCGTGGGTTCTCTGGAGAGCGGGTCTGGTGCCGGCTCGACGGCGCAAGATGGATGATGCCCGGCTGTTGAGGCCGCGCACCGTTGAAGTCCGCCTACCATGGTCCCTCCTGGTCCGCTTCCTCCGGCCGCGCAGGCGAGTGAGCACACTCGAGGGGTGGTGGAGAGCCCCGCAGCAGAATTCGGCTTGGCAGTGCCATCATCTTGTCCGATCTCCTTCGTGGTTTTTTTTTTTTTCCCTTTGGGAGGCTGGCAAGTTACCCACTCGCTTTCGACTTCAACAGCATACTCCCTCCTTCCCTTCCCCCCGCCCCCCGAATTTAAAACGTTATTTCCCAGCAACAAGCTTATGGTGGAAGGCTGTGGGGTAAACAGGAATAGTGGAGGGTCGCCAGGACCATGAGAAGAGACGGTTGGACATAGCGTTGCTGCCTCCGTAGCCTTGTGCATGGGCCTGTAATTCAGAACGCGGTGCCCTGCACCAGTGCTTTTGAAAATTGATGTCTGGAGGAACTTTTGGTGTTAAGAGCCTTTCAAGGTATTATAAAACTTGAGGGAATAGGATGCTGTCCGTTCTGGAAGCTCAGTTTGTTAGGTCTGAGGCAACGAAGTAGTTCAAAATTAGGGGTGAGAGTTTGGAGGCCGTGCAGTACAGGTATGAACTTGCAGGATCTGTTTCTGGCTCTGTGTGTTCAGTGACCTTCAGCGGTGCCCTAATGGGTGGGCAGTGAGAACTCTACATTGTCAGCCTTCTGCTATCCCCTTGGCAGAAGGCTCTGAGGCCGGAATTGGGCCAGAGTGAGAACTTCAGGACCTTGCAGTTGACTGGAAAGATGAACATAAACGATCCCGGACTTTGCTTGCGTTTTCGTTTTCTTTTTTTGGGGGGGGGGTGGTGGATGGGTGGGTGGAGGCTGTTTTCTGCTTTTCTAGCACGTGTCACTCTGGCTTGTTCTTTTATTTCTCTTGGAACCTAGCTTGCGTCCAAAGTTTAAAAAAAATTCTCTTCCTGATCGCCCCACAGCCCGTGACGAGATGGTGGTAGTTAAGCCTAAAATGATAGCGGAAGTCCCACCCAGCATCCTGTTGCAATTGGCAGACCGATATTTAAGTCTGAGGGCGGAGGCGGCCGGAGGAGTGGTGATTGGCCCGTGAGCCTGGCAGGCAGACCGGCCGCGTGCCATTCCTCGAGAAGTTCGGGTGAGAGGCCCGTGCCTCACGTTTTCTCAGTAGCCGCGGGCTCTGGGAAAGGGAAAACGATACCATTTTTCTGTTGTGATCCAGAGCGATCCCAAAAATCTTCCTTTTGTTTTGGTTTGTTGAGACGAGATGAGCTGCTTTTCTCCCTTGCTCTTGCTAACAGCACAGGCAGTATCTTAAGTCAAATGACTTTAAAGGGAATACTACTACTTCACATTCCATTCAGTATATGTATATGGTTGCAGCATCTTTTGGAAGAACTGTTAAATGCTTTTTAAATTGGAAACAGAATATTTGGGCCTATGTGTATTGGTAAGGCCCAAATATTTGGAAAGTAGATTTATGCCTCACTCAAGATGATATATATTCCATCTAGATTTCTGGATACAGGATAACTTTGTATATATTTTGCGTTATGCAAATGCTTAATTCCTGATGTGAGATTAAAATGTGTGAATTGCACAGATTAATATTGTAATGACTGTTACCTGGTGGTTCCTTATCTGACCACCTCAACTTCTGTTTTTTGGTTTTTTTGGGGGTCCGGTCATGGGCCTGAACTCTGGGCCTGGGTGCTGTCCCTCAGCTCTTCAGCTCAAGGCTAGCGCTCTACCACTTGAGCCATAGCGCCACTTCCGGCTTTTTTCCTTTTTGCTTATGTGGTGCTGGGGAATCGAACCCAGGGCCTCATGCATGCAAGGCAAGCACTCTACCACTGAGCCACCTTCCCAGCCAGACCACCTCAACTTCTAATATGCCCAAGAAATTTAGCTGGTAGAAATTTTTCAGCAACCCAGAGAGAAATCAGGAAGTTCTGGGACAATGACAGGAAAAAATAGCTTTCTCTTTCCTCACTGAAGAACCTTTATGCTCTCTCACTCTCAGACTACCCTCTTTTTTTTTTTTAAAGATGTAATTCTATCAAGCTTGGTTGTTTATTTTCTCCACTCAGCTTGAGAAGAGAGTTAAGAGGAAAGTCTGCCAGAGAAGCAGAAGTACCTTAATAGCAAGAAGTGACAGGAGAAGATTTAAAATGCTATAAAAAGCAGACATTCTGAGACTATTTTAGAAAAACAACCCTATGTGTCTATATTGTTATGGGCAGTATATTGTTTATTCTATAAGGATGATTTTTAAAAACTTATTGTTATTATAGATGTGATATGCAGAGGGGTTACATTTACATTTGTCATGCAATAGGCACATTTCCTTTTGTACAGTGTCTTGTTCCCTCATTTTCTCCCATTCCCTCCCTCCCATTTCCACCCACGAGTTATATAGATCACTTTCATCAGTGTCCATTGTGCACCTCTGCTGCACTTTTCACTCTTTTCTCATCCTTCTACAGATATGCATGTGAATATACTGTATATAAGATAAAGAATACAGAATCATCAGCAAAAGAAAAAACAAGTTAAGAAAAGAGTCCTGAGGCCCTGGGTTCAGAGGCCCAGAGTTCAGGCCCCACGACTGACCAAAGAAAGAAAGAAAGAAAAGAAAAGAGTGCTTTGTTTCCATATGTTTGGAATTTTTTTTCAGTATGTATATTGTTTCTATAAGGATGATTTTAAGTCAGGAAAAACTTATTTAAGTGGTCTCTGTTTAAAGAAGTATACTTATTTTTTAATGATAGTACTTGGGGTTGAACTTGGGGGTCCCCCGACTTGCTAGGCAAGCATTCTACCATTTGAGCCACTCTTCCAGCACTCTTATAATGCTCTTATTTGTGTTTCCAAGAGTTATTGGGATGACTGATGCACCCCTATGTACTGTCATTGTATTTCTCCCATAGCTTGAGATGATAGTAGCATCCAGCCATTGGTTGAGGTGGAGTCTTTTTTTTTTGTCCACTGGGGTGGCCCTAAACCACGATCCCCTGATCTCTACCTCCTAAGTAGCTAAGATTACAGGCTTGAGCCACAATGCCCTCCTTACTTTTTCTTTTATTTTTAAAAATTTTTTCCCAAATTTTTTTTTGTGATTAAGTGGTTACATAATTTCCTAAATTTCATAGTATTGTGGGATAGTGATGCTTACTTAAAGTCACATACATATTCTAACTTTCATGGGGCAAATTTTCTATATCATGGTCTAGAACATTTATGAGTTCTATGAGCTTTGCAATACAGTTATTTCTTCCACATTGGGTGATATGTACATTTCTTTTGTTTTGCATAGCATCAGCTGTTCCCTTTTTCCCACTTGTTCCCTCCCTCCCATCACTGCTATTGAGTTGCTTAGTTCATTTTGATCAATGTCCAGTGCAGCTGATGGGTCCTGCTGTTGTATGTTTTCCCCTGATTCCCTCTAGTTCTGTGTCGTCCTCCTGGATTACTTTTTTTTTTTTTTTTTGTTTAAGCCACTGGTTAAAATGGTTAAAAATTTAAAACCATAATGAATTTTGGTTTTTATGCATGTCTACTAGAAGGAGTAAAATAAAAGAAGACTGAGCATAGCAAGTGCTAGAAGCAATGCTGAGCTGCTGGAATTCTTGCACAGTTCTGTTGGAAATGCAGAATGGTGCCATCACTCTGGAATCAGTTTGGCAGTTTCTTATATAGTCTAGCAAATCTCATTCTTAGGTGTTTTCCTAATGAAAACTTTGTTCTTATAAAACCTGGCACTTTAGTATTTATAGCAGCTTTGTTCATGATAGCCTCAAATTGGAAATGATTAGAATATCCTTTAATAATTGAAAGTGAATTCCTTGATAGATCCTTACTATTGAATACTACTTTGGCAGTAAAAAAAAGGAATGATTGATTGATAATATATATTCATTAACTTGCATGAATCTCTCTTTCCCTCTCTCCCTCTTTCCTTCTCTCCCTCTCTCCTTCTCTCCCTCTCTCTCTCTCTCTCTCCCTCTCTCTCTCTCTTCCCCTCCCCCCCCCTCCCCTCTCTCTGTCATCTAGTACCTGGTCTCTGGTACTGGAGTTTGAACTCAGCCTGGAGCTCTCTCTCAGCTTTCTTTGTTTATGGCTGGAGCTCTACCACCTGAGCCAAGTTTTTAGTTCTAGCTTTTTTTCTGGTAATTTGGAAATGGGTCTCTTGGCTTTATCTGCCTGAGGCTTTTAATCTGTTTTCAGATCTCAGCCCATATCAATAAGTGAACTGTGATATAGTGAGGGACAACTATCTAAGGCTGCTACTTGGTGGATTTTCACCTTTTGCTAGGGTCTCTGGAATGTAATTCCTGCCATAGATGAGGGATCATTGTATTGGCAATGGAATTGACTTGAGCTGCTGGCTATATGTAATGTATGACATTACAAAAACCTTATCTTACTGGTCTTCTTAGTGTTTTGTAAATTTACAGAAAGGTATAATTTCCTGTCACGTTTGCTTAGCGAAATACTTCTTGATGTAGAGAATACTTCTTAGATAGAGTAATAAGCACTGGTTTTTGCTCGTTTGTTTTAAGTTATAACTATATTTTTCTGACCATTTGAAGTTGGCCTACTATATTAATTAGTTTAGGGCATTGAACAGGCCAACTTGGACTTGGCTTTAGCTGGTAACTGAGCATTTCCTCTTGTGTGCCTTGAGTCATCATAACCTTTGAAACTTCAGCAAGTGAGTTAGGTTTATTTTAAAATCTTGGTGCCTTTAAATCACTGAAGTTTTTTCTTTTTTTTATAAGGACTTGAAGTTCTTCAGATCTTATCCTGATTGCTCCAGTGAAGTTTTGTTAAACTGATACTCTGGTGTTTTTATTAAGATATTACATAAAATTGTGTTTTGTATGTAAGGCAGAAAGAATGTGAGATTGGACCATGATTTCAGACTTTCGTGGTTAGCCTAATATGTTTGTTTTTGGGACGATGATGATCTCCTGTGTACTTTTTGGGGGAGGGATCTTACTGATATCATACCAGGTGCTTGCTAGGCCCTTCCTCACATTTGTTTTATCAGTTTGCTATCAGGGCTTTACTGCCACATTTTAGTGGAGAAACAGGATCTGCTGATTCAGCGACATCTGGGGACAACACTCTTAACCCCAGCAGGAGGAGCGTGCAGCTCAGATCATTTTTATGTGACAGTACTTTGAGGGTGTGCCTACCTACTGTTCATCCCGTGGCAGCTGTGGCAGTTGTGCCCGCTCTGATGTCTTATTCTTAAGGCCTTTAATTTATAAGAATTCCGGTTCAGGGCTGGGAAGGTGGCTCAGTGGTAGAGTGCTTGCCTTGCATGCCTGAGGCCCTGAGTTCGATTCCTCAGCACCACATAAGCAAAAAGAAAAAGCCGGAAGTGGCGCTGTGGCTCAAGTGGTAGAGTGCTAGCCTTGAGCTGAAGAGCTGAGGGAGGGACACGCCCAGGCCCAGAGTTCAGGCCCACGACTGGACCCAAAAAAAAAAAAAAAGAATTCCGGTTCAGAATTCAGAATTGGTCTTATCTTAACTCAAATCACTCATCCATTTAAGGTGAGTATGTTTCTCAGGTGTGCCAGTTTTGTACTCTCAGTCAGTCATGTCTTGCTTAAGGACAGAGACAGTCTGTGGAATACATCATTAGGCTATTTCATAGTTTATACGTGAACAAAACTAACTGGTGTCACCTACACATACATGTAAATCTAGGTTACAAACCTTTATAACATGTTCGAGTTCTGAATGCTATAGACAGTTGTTAATACAGTGGTACTTATGTGGCTAAATATTATAAAAGAGCAGTAAAAATTCTCGACCATAGGGATTTTTTACCCTCAGGATTTTTTACCCTCATTATCTTATAGAATCACCATAGTTGATGCAGCCAAACATTGGAATGCTATATAGCACATGGCTGCAATTTAATTTGCTCAGCATAGTGTCTTTGTTGCAACATGTCCCATAATATCCTTCCTTTTTGTAGGCTAAATAATGTTCCATTTGTGTGCAATGCCACTGAATATTTTGAGTTGTTTCCCCTTGTGAGTTGTGAATAATGAATAGGCCTCTATGAACATGGTCTACAGATTCCAGTTTGAATCCCTGCTTTTTTGTTGTTGTTGTTCTTGTTTTCGATATACATTGAAGGATTATTAGGTCATATGGTAATTCTGTTTAACTCTGTGTGTGTGTGTGTGTGTGTGTGTGTGAGAGAGAGAGAGAGTGTGTGTGTGTGTGTGTGAGTGATACTGGGATTTGAACTTAGAGCCACATACTTGCTAAACAGGCACTGTGTTGCTTGAATAGTTCTGTCAACCACTTTTTTTTTAATTTGGGATCTTTTTAATTTTTATACACATGACAAGATTTTACATCAAGAATAGTCAGTTAAATAGTACAAATTTCCATTTGTACTATTGTACTCAAATTTACATTTGAGGAATGTTTAAAAAATTGAACTAAAAATCCACTTCTTCCAACATTTTATAGTGCAGGGGTGGGGGCGGCAGGGGGGAAGGGATCCAGAATAGGTCTCTCAAAAGAAATGACAAACATTTCACATTCCCTCTCCACACAGAGTCCATGGTGAGTGTATCATTTACAATTCATCTTTTTCAGCTGTAGATTTCTCTGCTGTTTCTTGTTCTTCTTTGTTGTTCCTGCATCCATCTCTTCCTCTTCGTCCTGCTCTGTGGTGTCCTGCTCCACGTCTTCTGCTGTGTCTTCTGGTTCTTCTTCTGGCTCTTCTTCCACCTTTGCTTCAGGGTCAATGTTTAAACTGAAGTGAAGCATTCTTTCTATATTATCTCCATAGGCTTTGGTGTCTGGTAGAAGATACCCTGATTGGGGAGTTGTTGTTTCAAACAAAACCATGGCAAGATCCAAAACTGTTTTGTCCTCTTTGTCTTCCTTAATTCTTCGAAGCATGTCTCTGATCATTGGATGCCTGGGGTTTATTTCAAAATTTTTTTTCTGACTGATATAGTAATTTGTGTAGCTGTCCTTGCTGGTTTGGTATGCGGGTGCCTTCATGATCCTTTCCATGTTGCCAGACCATCCACTGGCTGGCCACAAGAGCACAGGGAGACTGTCAGGTGCTGTGAAATCATGGCCTTTTCAATATTGTCCTTAAGGGCTTTATCTTTCATTCAATCTGTCAGCCAGTTTTTGCATTAGTGTTTACAGATGGATCTTCCTCCATCTTGACTGTGACTTGACTGTGATTCCTATTTGTGCTTTTTCCTCTATGACTGGGATTACAGGCATGTGCTAGTGTCTCCAGCCATTGTGCTTCTCCCATAGCTTGGGATGACAGGGGTGTATCAACAAGACCAGCTATTAGTTGAGATGGACTCTTTTAGACTTTTTTGGCTGGCTCAAACCGCTATCCTCTGATCTTATTTCCTAAGTAACTAGGATTATGGGCTTAACCTACTGTGCTCAGCTTCATTTAACTTTTTTATTTTTATTTTTTAATTGTTGAGGATTGAGCCCAGAGCCTCATACATGCTAGGCAAGCTTCCTATCACTGATCTATAACCTCAGCCCTATGTTAACTCTTTGAAGATTTCTCTTAGTAGATGTTTAAGCTGTGTGTTTCCTCCCAGGCTGATTTCACTTACTAGTCCCAGCTGGCTTGAACCTTGAACATTGTAGCCACTTACATCAGAGTTATTGCTACTCAAGGGCCATTTTGCCCTATCAGTTCCTACTGTCAGTCCACAATAATGAAGTGTGCCCTGCTGGTGCCAGTCATCCTCAGTTGCGCCTCTTTCTCATTCTCAACAGTGTAGTACATGAACTTACCAATGCCATCTCCAAGATTTGCTTTGCAAACTCATTGGTGTTTATCAACATTTTTAAATGGTTGTAAATAAATTCATGATGTGAGAAATATACTCAGGACTTATAACCATTTCCTGACTCATCATACTTTAGTAACCATTAGAATGGCTATGACTCCTCAACCTATATACCTTGACAGAGCAGTTTACTATATCTTCTGCTGAGACTTGGGTAAAGCCATTATGGTCCATTTGTTCAGATGTGTATATAGATCCTCCTGCAGCTGGAACTCCAGAACTATGTGTTTCATAGTTTTTCCATTGTGCTTTTGAAATCAAACCCAGGGCCCCCTGGATCCAACCACTTTGTCATTGAGCTACATTTGCAATCCATGTATATGTATATACCACTTTAGCCATGCTTCCAAGCCCTTAAATTTTCTTATGTACATATTAGAATCTTTTGTACATGTTAATTTTCTTTTCTTTTTTCTTTTTTTTTTGGGTCCAGTCGTGGGGGCTGAACTCTGGGCCTGGGCGCTGTCCCTTAGCTATTCAGCTCAAGGCTAGTGCTCTACCACTTGAACCATAGCGCCACTTCCGGCTTTTTGCTTATGTGGAGCTGAGGAATCGAACCCAGGGTCTCGGGCATGCAAGGCAAGCGCTCTACCACTGAGCCATCTTCCCAGCCCTACATGTTAGTTTTCTTCACATTGGTTTTGTTAATTTTTTTAGTTTTACACATTCTGTAGTTTTACTATAATCAATAGTTTATTTTTTTCTGTTATTTCTGTGTTCTAGTTGGTATTTATTAAGGAATAAAATTCTTTTGACTTAAAAAATATTACTTTGCTCTATTATATGGCCTGACAGATTTCATTTTCTTTTGATATTTGGGCCAATTACTTAAGCTTTTTTTTTTTTTTTTTTTTAAGATGAAGTCTTGTTATGTAGCCCAGACTGCTCAAGCTCCTGTTGTACTGAGTTGGATTACAGGTGTGTGTCACCATGCCTGGCAGGACTTAACTTTATTTTAGTTTATTTTTAAAAGTCATTCATTTTATTTATTTTTAATTTTTAAGTTATTTTTGGTAGGACTGGGGATTGAACTCAAGGCCTTAGGCTTGCTAGGCAGGCACTCTACCATATGACCTATGCTTTTAGCCCCAAGTTTCTTTTCCTTTCTTTCCCTTCTCCTTTCCCTTGTGCCTGTCTTAGGGCTTGAATTCAGGGTACTATTCTTTTTTTTTTCTTTTGGTCATGAGGCTTGAACTCTAGGCCTGTGTGCTATCCCTCAGCTCTTTAGCTCAAGGCTAGCACTCTACCACTTGAGCCACAGCACCACTTCTGTCTTTTTCTGTTTATTTTTATGTGGTGCTGAGGAATCCAACCCTGGGCCTCATGCACGTGGGACAAGCACTCTTCCACTGAGCCACCTTCTCCAGGGTACTATTCTTAAGCTTTTGTGTTCAAGGTTAGTGCTCTACCACTTGACCTACAGCTCTACTTCTGGCTTTTTTTTTTTTTTTAAAGTAGTTGATTGGAGATAATAATCTTATGGGCTTTCCTCCCAGGCTGGCTTTGAAGTGTGATCCTCAGCTCTTAGCCTCTGGGTAGCTAGGCATGAGCCACCAGCACCCAGCTTTAAGATCTCTCTTTAAAAAAAAAAAAAAATCAGTGTGGTTTGAAATCAAGGCCTGGACGCTATCCCTAGCTCTTTGGGTTAAGGCTAGCGCTTTGATCACTGCTCTACTTTTCATTTTCCATGGTTCATTGGAGATAAGAGTCTCAAGGACTGTCCAGGCTGGCTTTGATCCTCAGATTTCAGCCTCCTGAGTAGCTAGGATTATAGGCATGAGCCACCAGTCCCAGTTAAGATTTAGTTTCTTAAACTTTTTTTCTAACTGGTTTACCAGGGTGCTTAATACCTTCAGTACACAAGAGCCTGTCAATGTCTAGGCATGGAAGAGTGAACAGAACAGGAAATTAGGGAAACCTCCAGGAAGCTCACCATGGTGGAGGTGGAATATTAAAATCATTTGTCCATGTTAACATTTGGAACTTTTCTTTGATATATAAAACAATGTGCTTGTAAAGACCTGTCAGTAGTTCTTAACTGGAGTTGACAGATGAGATATTAGGCTGTGTCTAATCGCATTTTTGAGTGTCAGGGGACAGCAATGGGTGTGTTAACTTAAGCATTGGGGAGAGGCCAGATATAAGGCCTCTATAGAACAGATCTTGACAGCAGAAAATTGTCTGGGCCAAACACCAGTAGTACCAAGGAAGGAAATCCTGATGTGACCAAATCCAAGAATTCTAAACCTTGGGCCTTTGTAAATTGTGTAAAGTCATCAAGCCATGAGATCTCTAAATATCATGTATATCTATTCTACACACACACACACACACACACACACACACACACATTCTATCTTTGAAATATTTCTAGTGCTACATTGCTTTTCATTTTATTTTTCTGAATACTAATGGGAAGAAGTGAATTTATGTATACTATATATTCCAACTTCTGCAAGCAGTCAGCTATAGGAATAAATGTCAAAATAGTTATAATATGAAGAAATATTTTTAAAAGTTTTTTTATTGTTATTATATAGGTGATATGCAGAGGGGTTACAATTACATAAATCAGGTAATGAGTCTTTTCTTTGGTTGGTTGTGGGGACTGAACTCTGGGCCTGGGCACTGTCCCTCAGCTCTTCAGCTCAAGGATAATGCTCTACCACTTGAGCCACAGCATCACTTCCAGTTTTCTGGTGGTTAATTGGAGATAAGAGTCTCACGTACTTTCTTGCCCAGGCTGGCTTTGAACCGTGATCCTTATATCTCAGCCTCCTGAGTATCTAGGATTACAGGTGTGAGCCATCGGCGCCTGGCTTTTTTATTTTTTTTAACAAAGAAAACACCTTATTTCTATTTCCTGCAGTATTTTGATAAATACTATTCTATATGATCAGAGAAGCACATAGGCATTGTGCCTCCCTAGGAATATGTGTGGATGCTTAGAGACCTGTATAATTTATCATGTAGCTCCTCCTTTATTTCACTTTTGCTTATTTTTATGTTCTGTCTAGAAAATGAGACCATGACAGCCTTACCTATACCCATTTCTTAGAACAGTACCTGATGTGTATGTAGCAGGTGTGCACAGAATATTTGAAGAGTAAGTGCTGTTGCCTCTCCCTCACACACGGCAGTGTTGTGGCAGGAAGTGGAAGTTTGCCAGTCCAGAGTTAGAGTTAATTCCAAAGGTGAAGCCTGGCCACCTGGTGCAGAGGCTTTATCTTTGAATAAGCCTTTTATACTTCTTAACTAGAGATATTCAATGTGTGGAAAGCACAAGGGAGTTTCTACCTAGGTCAGTTGGTCAGATTTAGCTGGCTTTTCTCTTGTTACACCTGTGTTTGTGACATTTGTTTCTAGACACCTTAGGGAAAATGTATCATTGTATATCTAGGTTATGATAGTGAAATGTCTGTAATTTAGAGACAGGAAACTTTTGTGCTCTAGTCATTTGGCATTTCCTGGTTGTTACAGGAATAGTGTTTTGGAAAGAATGGATTTATCATGCTACTGGCATTTTACTGTAGGTAGTAACTATAGATTATACAGCCAAGAGTTGATCCTTCATGGGTCTGAAGTGCTGGGCTCACCTGCTGAACTAGAGCACATTCACAAAGAGCAGATTCTCCAGATCTCAGCACAGACTGCTGATGGTGTCTTTTCTTTTTTTGTTTTTTCTTTTTTTTTTTTTCTGTCGGTGGTGGGGCCTGAATTCTGGGCCTAGGCACAGTTCCTCAGCTCTTCAGCTCAAGGCTAGCGTTCTACCACTTGAGCCACAGCGCCACTTCCGGCTTTTTTCTTTTTGCTTATGTGGTGCTGAGGAATTGAACCCAGGGCCTCATGCATGCAAGGCAAGCGCTCTACCACTGAGCCACCTTCCCAGACCTTGTACCCGTCTTGAATCTGTTTTCTAATTTGTAAAAATTAAATTTTGATATATTTTGGAGTGAATACAAACATTTATTTTTGGTGGTGCTAGGCTCTGACCTCAGGGACTTATGCTTGCTAGGCAGGCGCTCTATTGTTGAGTCACTCCTTAAGCCCTTTATTGCACTGGTTGTATTTGAGATAGAGTATCACTTTTGCCTGTGTCTGTGCATGGACTATGATCTGCCTATTTTAATGTCTTCCAACGAAGCTGGGATGACAAGTATGGGCTACCATGCCCATAGATTCTTCTAAGATGGAAGCTCAACAGATCTTCCACATTTCAGCTTCCCATAGAGCTAGGATGACTTTACTTATTTAGAAATAGGTTGTTGCTGTTTCCCATGCTAGACTGAAATTTGTGGGCTTAAACAATCCTCTGGTCCTCAAGCCTACTGAGTAGCTGGAACCATATTGGATGCCATTGTATCCAACTTGGAATGAAATTTTAGTAAGAATAATTATGATTAGGCTGAGTCATTAGGGGATTAATACAATATACAATTTAAAACATTCCAAGGGACTAAGAATGGGGCTTAGTGGTAGAGTGCTTGCCTAGCATGCATGAAGCCCTAGGTTCAGTTCCTCAGTACCACGCAAACAGAAAAGGCCGGAAATGGTGCTGTAGCTCAAGTGGTAGACTGCTAGCCTTGAGCAAAAGAAGCTCAGGGACTGTGCTCAGGCCCTGAGTTCATGCCCTAGGACTGGCCAAAAATAAATAAGTAAATAAAACAGATTACAAATACAATTCACATGGATGTCTCCTTTTATCTTTATTTAAATTTTTAAATTTTTTAAAGTTTAATTTGCATTTTATGACATCACTCCCCCCCTTTTTTTTTTTAAAAAAAAAAAGGGCAATAGGACAGTTTTATCAAGTAAACATTGAACCAGAGTGTAGTTGCATATCAAATAATCCACTGAAGGGGCTGGGAAGGTGGCTCAGTGGTAGAGCGCTTGCCTTGCATGCATGGGGCCCTGGGTTCGATTCCTCAGCACCACATAAGCAAAAAAAAAGCTGGAAGTGGTGCTGTGGCTCAAGAGGTAGAGTGCTAGCCTTGAGCTGAAAAGCTGAGGGACAGTGCCCAGGCTCAGAGTTCAGGCCCCACGACCGGACCCCCCTCCCCCAAAATAATAATCCACTGAAGAGACTAGAAAGAAAAAAAGAATCTCTCAAGTTTTGCCTGGAAGACACTTTCTGTCATGTACATGCTAATTGTCTTTATCCAAAGGGATCAAACCTGTACTTTTTAACATGTAGGAAATTACATTTTGGAGCCAAGTGCCTAAGCTTTTGGGAATCAGGGCTGTATCTCCTTCCTTTTCCTCATTTTAAAAGAACTGTGGTGAAATATATACAACATGTAATTTACTGCATTAACCCAAATATATAGCTCAGTGATATTTACTACACCCCAGTGTTATGTAGCCATCATTACCATTCATCTCTAGAATTTTGTCATCTTCTGAACTGAAACTGCCCTCATCCCAACCCTGAATAATAATCCTTTCTTCTTTTGTTCTCTCATTCTCCTTCCCTTCCTTATCCCCTTCCCTCTCTTTATCTCTTTCTTCTCTCTGCTAGAAATCAAGGCCTTATATTCTTGCTTGGCTTTCTTGCTCATGGCTGACATTCAGTAATTTGTGTGTGTGTGTGTGTGTGTGTGTGTGCAAGGCCTTATATTCTTGCTTGGCTTTCTTGCTCATGGCTGACATTCAGTAATGTGTGTGTGTGTGTGTGTGTGTGTGTGTGTGTGTGTGTGTGTGTGTGTTGCCAGTCCTGGGGCTTGAACTCAGGACCTGAGCACTGTCCTTGAGCTTCTTTTGCTCAAGGCTAGCAATCTACCACTTGAGCCACAGTGCCACTTCTGGCTTTTTCTGTTTATGTGGTACTGAGGGTTCAAAAATCCAGGGCTTCATGCATTCTAGGCAAGCACTCTACCATTAAGCTACATGCCCAGCCCCCTAAATCTTTCTTTAAATGAAAGAATTAAGATGGATTCACATCTTCTTCTGATCAGATTAATTTCCATTTTCTAATTCAGGAAGCTGGCTGGAGATGTCTGTAGTTATTCTCTGAACTAGTGTGGAATTATTCTGAGGAAAGGCTATACAAAGAAAAGAAACATTGTTTCTTTGTGTCTGAAAATGTATTTATATCAACCTCTGGTTTTTTTAAAAAAACATTAAGAAACCTCTCATAGTTTACTTACTGACATGTATCTACTGTTTATTACTTGGTTTGATTCTGATCTGTTTGTTTTGTTTTTTGACATCGTGGGACTTGAACTCTGGGTCTGGGTGCTGTCCCTGAGCTCTTCAGCTCAAAACAAGCACTCTACCACTTGAGTCACAGTGCCACTTCCTGATATGTTATCTGTATAGGAAGGGATAGAGTTGGAAGTATTAGAAGATAGAGTTCACCACCTGGTATTAGGCACAGTACTCATTGAGGTAGTGTGATTTCCGTCAGATTAGGGAGAAACACTTTTGCTGTTTCCATTTAGACAGTGCTGTCTGTCCCTGAGCTTTTTTGTTCAAGACTGGTGCCCTACCACTTGAGCCATAACTACCTTGGTCTTTTTGGTAGTTAATTGAAGAAAGGAGTCTCACACTTTTCTGCCTGAGCTGGCTTTGAACCATGATCCTCTGATCTCAGCCTCCTGAGTAGCTAGGATTGTGGACATGAGTCACCAGCACCTGGCTGTAGTCACCTAGGTGATAAGCTTATGATGATTATCTTAAGCTAGATACAAAGTGCTTCCTGGGGTCTAAAAGTAGGGAATTTTGAAGCTAAAAAACTTTTCAGCATTAAGTATACATACTTTGTTTCTTGGGGAGGGGTGGCAGGGAAGAAATTGTTGATAGGTTTTGCAGTTCTCTGGCTGGAGTGTTGTATGGGGCACTGGCACTCAGCCAGCAGCTGAAGAGGACTGTACAGGAGTCTTGAAGTTTATTTCCTTGCTCTTCTGCTCACACCACTTTCAATGTGGCAGACAGTCTCAGTGGTTACTAGACTGGGATTCTTATAATGAGGCAGTTTAAACTTAATTTAAAGCTTAATTTACTTGGAGGTGGTTTTAGTCTTTTTGTGGACTACCAGCAAGTAATTTTGGGGGCCTTTTAAAGTTGCATTATACTTTTGGAGAGTTCAGAATGAAATAATCTTTTCAACAATATGTCTCACAATTTTTGTTGTTGTTTTTATTGAGTTTTAAGTCAAGATCTCTGTGTAGTCCAGATTGGCTTGGAGCTGTTGATCCTTTTGCCTTAGCTCCCTGAGTGCCAGGATTATAAATTTCATGTTGCAAGTACATTTTGTGATTTCCTGTTCCTGTGCTGGGCCCAGGAATGTCTGTGTGTAGTGGTATACCAGCAGCTCTGCCCCCTCCCTGTCTGTGTGTCTTCATTGGAGCACCACTTCCCATCAAAATCTCATGTTAATCCAGAGCCGCCTCCTCCCTTGCTCAACTGTGTCTTCTTCCTCTGCCAATAAGAACCTGGCTCCTGTGCGGTTTGCTTCTGCCTTAGTCTTCCTGCCAAGTGATTTCAGAATTGTCAACTCAGACTCAAGAAGACACACCAAATTTACCAAGCAGAGCAGGGTGCTTGTCCAGCCCTAAGATTTCCATTCACACATAGTGTTCAGCTACCCAAAGCAGTCCCTTCTCTCCATCCTGGTCAGTGAGGTTGTGTATACACAGCTTAATACAGTTGGAGACACCTGTCCATCTGTGTTCTGCTTTGGCATTCCCTGACGTACTGGTTAACTTGTTTTTAAATTTCCATACATTTTATTCTTTATACTGAACAATTGCATGAGCTTTGACGAAGACAGTCATCCTGAACCCAGCTCCATTAACTTTCAACTGTTGATTCAAGCTTTTTTGGATTTATTTGGTAAATTGCGCTGACACATTCCCCTTCCCCCAAGTAACTGTTGTACCACACTTTTGCTGTTCACTCTTTGAGAAAGCCTTTGTTACTCTCGGGGGATTTTGTTTTGTTTTGTAGTATTAGATCCCTTGCTAAGCACACATCTACCACTGAGCTACAGCCCAGCCTTGTGGTTTGTAATTCCACATTGCATTTCCTCAGATAAAGACATAACAAGTTTTAACAGAGGTAGGGGTGGGGTTATTACAGTTATAACTGCAGAAAGTGAAGAATCCTTCAGATTTTGCCTTGGTAGCTGGACAGAGTGTTCAGTAGATTGGGATGGAAAAAGAGCTGGAGCCTAGACGTTTCTACACTTCCCACTCCCCACCTCATATCCCCCTTGCTGTGACTCAGTTAAGTTGGAGAAATTAGTGGAGGCCTGGACAGGTTGAGCTCTGAGCAGCAGGTGTGGTGCCTGCACTTACGGATGTGACTTTACCTGTGTTTCTGGACTATAATTCTAGCAAGTAGCTATTTGTTTAGTGTTGTATGTACCTTTAGGGGGAGGATTAAGATATTGTTAATAATTTGCAAAATTTGTAGTGGGTTATTAATAGTTTTTACATTAATTTATTTTTTTTTGAGACATACTATCTTGCCATGTATCACAGCTGGCTTCAAAGTCTCAATCTTGTTGCTTCAACCTCCAGAATGCTGGAAATACAGGCATGTGCCACCATCCCTAGCTATACTTTATTTTTTTATGCCCATATGAAAATAAATGTTTGGAATAAACAAGCATTTCTGTTAGAGAAAGGGGTGAACATGGACTGCATATATACCACCTTGCTTTATAAAATTCTCCAGGATATTGGTCACTAGTAATCTTTATAGATAACTTAGAAATACTTGGGGAGCTATGTAAGTAAAGAATATATTTCTTTTTGGTCAGTAGCACTCCTTTCCTCCCTCTCTACCAGCTTTTCCCTTCTATCCTTACCTATAGTTGTATAGTTCATTTTCAACATAGTGTCTAGTGTGTCTATTTCTAAAAGCACACTTTCACATAGTTGTGTATGCACCATATTGTATTCTGAAATGCTTGTTTAATCTTTTACTGTGAAACTTTCCCCAAGTTTCTCCACATCTCTACAATACTCTGGTAGTATACCTATCTTCAATAATGTTAATTTATGTTTTTCCTAAAGAAGGTACTATGATTCTTTTTATGTTTGTAATATTTTTTATTTGATGGTTTGTTTTTTTAAGGTTCTATTTCCTGGACTGCAGTTACTAGGTCAAAGAGCATGAATGTTTTACAGCTCTTGAAATATATTCCCCACTCTTTTAAAACGCTCACAGTGTTATTTGAAAGCTGACAGGTTAGACCTGACCCCCCTCTCCCCCCCCCCCCCACTCTCAGACTTCATTTCCTTCTTTGGCTTTTGATCCCTGGTGGAGTTCATTGGGGTTGCTCTTGGCTGGGAATGTGCACATTTGTTTATGGGCCCTTGCACTTGTCCCAGATCTGCATGGACATACTCCTTGGTGACCTGCTTAGGAGTTCTCTTCCTTAAGTTCTTTGTAATAAAATTATTTGGGGTAAAGAACGTGGACTGAGAAATTACCATTTCTGGAAATCAGAAGATGAAGCAGCCTCATTTTAGAGATTTTTATTTATTTATTTATTTATTTATTTTTGTGGTCTTGGGGGCTTGAACTCTGGGCCTGGGCGCTGTCCCTCAGCTCTTCAGCTCAAGGCTAGTGCCCTACCACTGGAGCCACAGCACCACTTATGGCTTTTTTCTGCTTATGTGGTGCTAAGGAATTGAACCCAGGGCCTCATGCATGTGAGGCAAGCACTCTACCACTGAGCCAACTTCTCAGCCCCACTTAGAGATTTTTTTAAAAAACTATACTTTCCTATTTTAACTAGTATACAGTGTTTTGTTTTTGTTTTTGCCAGCCCTGGAGCCTGAACTCAGGGTCTGGGGACTGTCTCCAAACTTCTTTGTGCTGAAGGCTAGCACTCTACTACTTGAGCCACCACTTCCGGCTTTTTCTGTTTATGTGATACTGAGGAACTGAACCCAGGGCTTCATGCATGGTAGACACGAACTCTACTACTAAGCCACATTCCCAGCTCCAATGTTTTTAAATTTAAGGATGGAATAGCATGTTGTAAGGGGTAGAACATTATATATTTTTTTTTCTTAAAAAGTTTTTTTTTTTTTGGTTGGTCATAGGACTTGAACTCTGGGCCTGGGCGCTGTTCCTAAGCTCTTAAGGTGAGCGCTCTACCACTTGAGCCACAGCACTACTTCTGGTTTTCTGGCTGGTTAATTGGAGATGAGAGATCTCACGGATTTTCCTGCCTGAGCTGGCTTTGAACTGTGATCCTCAGATCTCAGCCTCCTAAGTAGCTAGGACAGAGGCATGAGCTACTGGCGCTCGGCAAAGTAAAAAAAAAAAAAAATTTTCTTTTTTTTTGGGTCCAGTCGTGGGGACTGAACTCTAGGCCTGGGCGCTTTCCTTAGCTCTTCAGCTCAAGGCTAGCGCTCTACCACTTGAGCTACAACGCCACTTCCCGCTTTTTTCTTATGTGGTGCTGAGGAATCGAATCCAGGGCCTCATGCATGCAAGGCAAGTGCTCTACCACTGAGCCACCTTCCCAGCCCCAGTAAAATATTTTTATTGAACATTTTACCAAGAGAATTCAGAAGGTTGCTTTTCTTTTAAATAAATGTCTTTAACAGATTTTATTTGCCTGTCAGGAAGATTACATTATAGCTGACATTCCAACAATATTTGGAAGTCACTTCTATTATGAAAGTCAATGTGAATGAGATTAACTCATGGCCAGTGAGATTTTTCTGAGATGGAAGTGTTCTGTGTCTGTGATTTCCAGTTAGAATGTTAGACATTGGACACTAGAACTTAATTTTAAATGTAATTTAAATTTTTATTCAGTACAACCACAGTGGGAGGAGTTGTAGAAATTTCAGGTTAAAGGTACATGAGTTTCTCTTCTTAAGTCTCTGAAAATTTAATTTTCCCTTCTTAACTGGATCTTCTGATTAAAGTTCTAGTATCTGAAGTACCATAGCTATTGTGGACACAAACATCAAGAATTTTTGTTGGACCAAGGAGTATTTGAATTAGGAGAAAAATAGGTGGTCTTGGACTTGAAATATTTTATAATTTTTTAGTGCTCTTGGGTGTTTCTAGGGGATTTCATAAGGAGGGATTTATCCTTTTTTGTGGTGTTGCTTCTGTACCTGTTCTTTGTTATAGAAAGCTGAGCTGGTGTGCATGGTTTCTTTGCATGTACATGTGTGTAGATTCAGAAGTAAAGAAGTTGTGGCTTAAATTTTCATCACTAAAATGACAGTTTATTTAGAGCTAGTCCAAATAATAGTCCTGATGTGGGCTGTGGCAGTTATTTTTAGAATGAGTACACACATCTTTAAATTCGTGAGTTGAACATCTCAGGGAAATAGGACCAGAGACAGTAGGTGAGCGATATTATCTTGGCCTTGATTGGTTGGGAGGTGGCAAGAGGGAGAACTAAACTGTCATAGAAATTTAATGCATTTGATTTACTTTCAAAAAATTGAAGCCACTGAAGGTGGGTGGCTTCTCTGTCTCCCTCCTTCTATTCTTTTCCTTTTTTCTCCCCTCTCCTGTTTTCGTTTATTCCTTCCTTCAAAACACTATCAAAAGAGTCAGCCAGCTTTGTGTATTTTTCAGTCAAGGTGAACTTTGATCAAGCATGGAAAATTAATTTGCATTCTAGATACTGACAGATGACTTGAATCTGATTTCCCCTAGAGGTTTCCTTACTATGTACTACCCACTTTATTAAAGGTACTTTTGACTGGCTTCTCCTGGATAATATTACCGTTTGTCATTTTGCCCCTTAGGTACAAAAATGTCTGCTAGTTGAACATGCTGCTACAGTTTTACCCCAGACCTGATGAAGTTTTGCTTGCATTCACACAGGTTGCCCAGAGCATTGAGGATCACCATCAAGAAGTGATTGGTTTCTGCAGAGAGAATGGTTTCCATGGTTTGGTGGCCTATGACTCCGATTATGCACTGTGCAACATCCCCTACTACTTCAGTGCCCATGCCCTAAAACTGAGCCGCAACGGGAAAAGTCTCACGACAAGCCAATATCTGATGCATGAAGTTGCCAAGCAACTGGACCTGAACCCAAATCGTTTTCCTATTTTTGCTGCTCTATTAGGTAGGTGGAGCAGTGTGAAACTTCATCTTATAAGGGAGTTAAACACTGAACACATTGAAGATTTTGATGCATTTAAGTTTTGATTGTATATCTTGAATTTTGAAGTACCAAGGAAAGCTCTTCTATAGCATTCTTTATGATATTTCTTTGCAGAGCTGATAATGTACTGTTTTTTCTTTCTTCTCGGGTTAGTATTGGTATTTGAATCTCCAGTCCTGAATTTCGTTTAGTGTGTGTGTGTGTGTGTGTGTGTGTTTCCTGGTTATTTTAGAGATAGACCTCAGACATGGTATCTGAATCTACAGTCCTGAATTTCATTTAGTAGTGTGTGTGTGTGTATTTCCTGGTTATTTTAGAGATAGACCTCAGACATGGTATTTGAATCTCCAGTCCTGAATTTCGTTTAGTGTGTGTGTGTGTATTTCCTGGTTATTTTAGAGATAGACCTCAGACATGGTATTTGAATCTCCAGTCCTGAATTTCGTTTAGTGGTGTGTGTGT
>NW_012267309.1:2294146-2317526 GCF_000151885.1 Dipodomys ordii | reverse complement strand
GTGTGTGTATTTCCTGGTTATTTTAGAGATAGACCTCAGACATGGTATTTGAATCTCCAGTCCTGAATTTCGTTTAGTGGTGTGTGTGTGTGTGTGTGTGTGTGTGTGTGTGTGCCACTGGCATGGCTGCTTTGATTCTTGTTTATGTGTTGTTTTTGTTTTGTTCTTTTTGTTTATGTGGTACTGAGGAATCGAACCCAGGACTTAATGCATGCTAGGCAAGCACTCTACCACTAAGCCACATTCCCAGCCCTATATGTTGTTTTATCCGGGCTAAAAAATAATTTGTGAGTAAAAATTTTAGGAAAATGACATTTCTCAGTCATAGATATTAACATGTCCACTATAAAAGTGTTAGACAGCAGGAGGGGAGGAGGGTAAAAAAAAGTGTTAGAAGTTAAACTTGTGGTACAAATTATATATTTAAACACTAAGAAAAAAAATAACTTGGTTTTTCCAGACACTTGCTACCTGTTTTTAGTTTTTTTTCCCCAGTACTGGGGGTTGAACTCAAATCTAGCACTTGAATCTGTCTGCCTTATTCCAACTCCTAGGACACTCATTATTTCAAAACTATTTTAAGTAAATGTATAATATGTATTGTAAATGAATGTATAATCTTCTTACAAAAAATTCTCTTGGAAGAATTTTTGTGCCATACGCCCTGAAAGAATGAAATCTTATTTTCATTCCCTGTTAGTACCACCACTCGAACCATACTTCCAAGTCCAAAATATTGGTTTTTTTGTTGATATTGTTGTTTTTGTGCTGGTCCTGCAGCTTGAACTCTGGTCTGGCCATTGTCCCTGAGCTTTTCTGCTCAAGGCTATTGCTCTACCACTTAAGCCACAACTCCAGCTTTTTTGTAGTTAGGTAGAAATAAGAGTCTCACAGATTTTCCTACCCTAAGCTGGCTTTAAACCGAGATCCTCAGATCTCAACTTCCTGGGTAAAATACTGTTTTAACTAAGATTTTTATAATCAATTTTCAAGGGGTCACTTTATGTCTGACTAGTGTAATTATTTCCTTTTTTTCTTTGTGCATGTCTCAAGCTATTTAATTGTAGCTCTCATTTGCTGAACTTGTGGTAATTGTGTCCAGATAGAAGTTCATATGTTTATGAGTGAGGCATTCTTGTGATTAGACCCTGAGATTCTGGTGGGAGTCAGGGCTGTTAGGGACACTTAGGATCTTTTTGGAGGTGTGCATTCTCTAATGAAGGTACTGTGCTTTATTTTATTTTTGCCAGTCCTGGTGCTTGAGCTCAGGGTCTGAGCACTGTCCCTGAGCTGCTTCTGCTCAAGGCTAGGACTCTACCACTTGAGCCACAGTGCCACTTCCGGCTTTTTCTGTTTTTATGTGGTACTGAGGAATCGAACCCAGGGCTTCTTGCATGCTAGGCAAGCACTCTTATCACCAAGCCAGATTCCCAGCCCAGGTACTGTGCTTTCTATAGAAGCTAGGAGCCCAGTCTTGAGCTGCTTCAGAGGGGAATTACACTGGGTTATTTTCAGAAAAAAAATTGTTTTCTTTTTTTTTTTGGTCATGGGGCTTGAATTCTGTGCCTGGGCGCTGTCCCTCAGCTCTTCAGCTCAAAGCTAGCGCTCTACCACTTGAGCTACAGTGCCACTTCTGGTTTTCTGAGTGGTTTATTGGAGCTGAGAGTCTCTTGGACTTCCCTGCCCAGGCTGACTTTGAATCGTGATCCTCAGATCTCAGCCTCCTAAGTAGCTAGGATTACAGGAGTAAGCCACTGACACCTGGCTTTGAGAAATTTTTTTAACCACTGCAAAATACTATTTTAGGTTTTATTATATAACAGCGAAATTCTGATTTCACAAGTTATTTTTTGGATCTAATTTCAAATATTGTTTCTTAGGGAATAGTGATTTTTGAGGTTTGGTGGTTTAAAATGAAACTAAGTCTATTTTTTTAAATACAGAACGGAATGCTTCTCTGTTAAAAGTATCTGGGTGGGAGCTGTATAGAAAGTTCCATGTTCACTTATTTATTTGCAAATTATGTAAATTGTATGCTATTGTAGCATGGACACCTTACTAATTTGAAATGTGGAGGATTAAGCAATATTGAGTACATTTCTTGGTAAATAATGCCAAGTCATACCTTTCTAGCTAATTATAGTGAAGATTTAAAATAAATAGAATATTTCATCCAACTAATTTAGGTCTTAGAATCTCTTAAAAGTTTAGGCAAGTTATGGGTAAGGTCTTAATTGAGTTAGCGTTCTATTTAGAAAGGTTTCAGAATCCTTAAATGAAAAAGCCTATTTTTTTCTTCTGTAATAGAAAACTAGCAATCTAAATTTTGTCTTAGGAAAATTGAGTGAATTAACTGATTTAAGTATTTCATGCAAATTTTCACCTATTAGTAGTGTTGGAATTAGCTTAGTAATTTATTAAATTGAATCTTCAACCTCAAACACTTCATTTTTTGGTGGGGGAAGGATGGTACCAGTCCTGGTGCTTGAATTCAGGGCCTGGGTGCTTTCCCTGAGCTCTTTTGCTCAAGACTGTAGTGTTCTACCATTTGAGCCACAGCTCTACTTCCAGCTTTTTTGGTGGTTAATTGGAGATAAAAGTCTCATGTGCTTTTTTGCCCAGGCTGGCTTTGAATTGTGATTCTCAGACCTCAGCCTCCTGAGTAGCTAGTAATACAAGTGTAGCCTGGCACCAGTAGCTCACGTTTGCCCACAACTGGCAAAAAAAAAAAAAAGTCACTGGTGCCTGGTTGACACATCCTATTTATCATATTTCACAGTAAAATTGTGTAGAATTTATTAATAGAGGAGGGCAGTACAACTCAATCATCTGGACAGTTAAGGCTTGGCTTACTTAGCTCTTCTGAACATCCTGGTAGCTCATAACTCTGTTTAATGTGTTTGGACCAGTATGATGTAGCAATATTCAAATGATCTTAACTTGTTTTGCTTTCTGATAGCAGCTAACTAATGAACCTGCTGTCTTAATGTGGATGTGATTAACTCAGTTATAGAAATCAAAGACTTAATTTAGGAAATTGCTGTTTTTAAATTGCATTGAAATAAGAAACATAATACAGCTGCTATTGGGCATTGAAATACTTCTGTGAATATAGAATATGTAGTTTCTCAAGTTTAATGCAGTTTTTATTTGAAGGTATGCTTAGCTCCAGTGATAGGACAGAAAGCTGAGTGGCATGTGTTAGTCCTATAGGTTATGTATGCTTTGTTCATTGGTGACATTGATGCTACAGTCAGCAGTCTCTACCATTTAATTTTGTTTTGATTTTATAACTATTGATTCTGCACTTGACAGTTGTGCCTTGTTCACATATTTTTGAGCCACAACTGTTTTCATGAACAAATCAAACTTAGATCTAGTCAATATGTGATATTCTGTCATTGTGTAACTTATGTTTTGAAAAAAGTGGAACTTATTTAACATGGCTGGAAGTGTTTATCTAAAAGCTGTGGGAACTATATGGGGAATTTACATGGTACATGAGGCAGCTGCAAGGAGTCTGCATGCTCTAGGTTGCTACATATTATAAAATGGAAAAATATTATTTGTTTGGAAATTGTATGGTGCATATCAGAAAACAACATGTATGATGCTTCCCTATATTATTTATGATGATTCTTTTATGTTTTGTGCTATTCTAGGAAATCACATACTACCTGATGAAGATCTGGCTTCCTTTCATTGGAGTTTACTTGGTCCAGAACATCCACTAGCCTCACTAAAGGTACATACTTCATTTCTAGTATTCATACTAACCAAGTCTTGATTTTGCTTTTATGTTAGTATATGTTAGTATACTTTATTGTAAAATAAGGTGCATAACAGAACACTATGGAAACACACTACCTGTTTAGCGTTGTCACATTTTCTCCTCATCTCAAGGTTTGTACTCCCTTAGAAAACAACTATTTTACTCCTGTTTCCAGCACCTGTAAGTAAATTCATAAATTCCTAGAAAATGCCCTTCAAGGAATACCATGTATGCAAATAGGAAATTTTTTTTGTTTTTGTTTTTGTTTTGTTTTTGGGTCCGGTTGTGGAGCCTGAACTCTGGGCCTGGGCGCTGTCCCTCAGCTCTTCAGCTCAAGGCTAGCGCTCTATCACTTGAGCCACAGCACCACTTCCAACTTTTTTCTTATGTGGTGCTGAGGAATCAAACCCAAGGGCCTCATGCATGCAAGGCAAGCGCTCTACCACTGAGCCACCTTCCCAGCCCATGGAAGAAATTTTTATACATTATTTTTTACTTAAAAACAAAAATTACTAATTTTTCCTCAGTTACCACGTGCCTGCCTAATAAGATCCAAATTCTGGTCCTGTCAAAATAAAGGATGTTTTTTTCTTTCAGTTGGTAATAAGTCACTTCTCACTTAGATCAGTATCTTTTAGCACAATTTGAGAACTTTTATAACTAATTTTATAGTTATAAAATAATGCATTTTAGATTAGGTAGTGAATTTAGAGATCCAAGTTCATTAGAGAACAATTCCATTTTTACTGTTTTGTTAACACTTAATTGTTTTTTAAGCCTTTCCTCCGTGTTTATGGCAGTGAATGTCAAAAGAGGCACTTCACTGTGATCTCTGAAGTGAAAAAGTGAGGAGCTTGTGTTTGGTGATAACATGATGTAACAGTAATGAGTGAAATTGGTATGTGCCAGCAGCACATTTGAGATAGTGCTTGTTAATGACTCCTATCACTGTAATTGTGGCTTGTTAAGCACAAGTGCAGTTTGTGACTTGGGGAATTGGGAAGACTTGGATATTCTATCTGCTTCCAACTCTGGGAGTAGTTTCCTTCCTTACAGTCAAACTGGTGAGATAAAGTGAAAGATTTTTCTTTTTTCTTTTTTGTCAGTTGTGGGGCCTGAACTCTGGGCCTGGGAACTGTCCCTGAGCTCTTAGCTCAAGGCTAGAGCTCTACCACTGAGCCACAGCGCCACTTCTGGCTTTTTATGCTTATGTGGTGCTGAGGAATTGAACCCAGGGCCTCTTGCATGCCACGCAAACACTCTACCACTGAGCCACCTTCCCAGCCCCAAAGTGAATGATTTTTCAAGGCATGCATCGTTATGAAATTCTGAATTTTGTTAGAATGGCCCTCTTGTCATAAACTGATATAATTTGTTTTTATTTTTAAGTGTGTTGGTCCTTGAGGTTTGAGCAAAATTCCTTTGTTGCACCTCTCATTTTGTTTCTTGTTAATTAGGAACTCTTGCCTTCTTTGTCTTATTGGTGTGATGAAAAAATGTTTTAATAGTTCTTGGTTTGGGCTATTTTCAGAGTTTGGTTTTAAAAGTTGGCTTTTCTCTTCTTGTTAGAATTTGGTTTTTTTTGCTTTTTGTCCTTGAGGGGGAAAAGCTTTCTATTTGTTATTGGTGGTACTCTGAGGAATGAAGTGGCAGGATCTGAAATCTTTGCCCTAAGCTCCTGATGATACTGTGATTGAAATACAGATTGAAATCGTAGTCTCTGATTAGCAGGGACTTAGAGTGATGCACAGGTGCTCATTAGAGCTGCTAAGCAGTAGGTTTTTATAAGTGGAGACACTAATGAACACTCACTTATTAGAGGATTGATTTTCTTTGGAAGGACATGACTTAGCATCTCCCAGGGTCTCATGTGTCTCAGTTGCTCCATTCTTGTATTGTGTGTCACTGGCCTAGAAGTGAGTAGTAGTTTGAGGAGTTACTGTAAAACCAGTTCAGTTTGTAACATCCTCATTGTGGTCTTTCTAATTTTTAAAGAAAATTTGAAATATAAAAATGTTGAAAGGACGGAAAGTTGTTATGCCCATCATTTTGGTATAGAGATTGTTGACATTTTGCCATGGATTGTGTGTGTGTGTGTGTGTGTGTGTGTGTGTGTATGTCTATGTCTTTGTCTTGTTTTAACTCAAACTATTTTGGATATATATTGTTTGACCTGTGAAAACATTAGCTTGCAATACCACAACCTAAAAATAAGGACATTGTTTTTCTGTATTCTCAATCATATTATTGTTAAACACATCAACAATATTATAATTACTTATGAATTTAGATAGATCTTTAAAGTTTTCCAGTTGACACCCAAAGGTTTTTGATGGTATCTATTTGTTGTTTTGGGGCTTTTGAACTTAAGATCCATTCCCTGGCCCTTTTATGATTTTGTTTTTCAGATAAGAGTATTGTGCTCATTTTTTCCTGGTTAGCTTCAAGCTTCTCTATCTTCCTGTCTCTGGCTAATAGTACCTGGGATTATAGGCATGTGCCACCATACCCTGCCTGTTGCTTTGTTTTCAGGCATTGTCTCAAGTGTGTAGCCCAGGTTGGCTGTTTCAATTGCCCAAATGATGACTGAAATGATAGATATATACTCATGTCCTGCTTACAGTATTTTATGTTAGTCCTTAAAATTGGATCCTCAAGTTCTAACCATTGTTATCATGTATCTTTTGAAAATCGTTGAGTATTTGTTTGGCCATAATAGCAATCCAAAATAATTTTTCCAATTAATGACTTGTAAGATTTTAATCATATACTGAAATACAAGCACACTGGCTGTGAGATAAGTTCAGAAAGTGCATCTGCTTGCTACTTACATGTTTTGACCCTTTGTGCATACTTCTGTGAACAGTACCATTCTGCGCATAGATGGAGGGAGTTGGGTGTTATTGTGTAGCCCTAGCTACTCAAAATGCTGAGACCTGAGGTTGGAGACTCCAAGCCATCCTCAACAGGAAAGTCTGTGAGCCTCTTTATCTCTAATAAGCCAGAAGTGGAGAGCTATAGCCCAAGTGGTAGAGTGCTAGCCTTAAGCAAAAAAAAAAAAAAAGCTCAGGGACAATGTCCAGGCTCTGAGTTCAAGCCCTAGCACATACAAAAATAGAATAATCTGTTTGTATTCAGGACAACATGAAACTTTTTAATGTATATAAAGCCTAAAATTCTAGGCTAGGATTGGGAGAGGCACTTCTAAATCTCCTTGAGTTCATTAATAAAAGAGAGAAAAATGAGGTCTCACAAACAAACAGATGTGTTCTTGCAAACCTCAACCCCAACATCTTTTAATCTGAGTTTAATCCTGAGTTTTTCTGCTGCATTCTTAGAGGCTCAGTGGCCAGGCTGGCCCTGTCAGTAAGGACTTTGACTGTAGCTGGAGACAGAATCCTGGGGCCAGGGTGAGTGTGTGGAGCTCAAGACAGATCTGGCATCTATACCTGAGGCTGCACTTTCTTGTCTTAGGAAGGTATTCTGTTCATTGGATGTAGAAACCTTGGAGAATAGTTCATTTATTTGAGATAGTTGGGGTATCTGTCATTGGTGTTATCTTCATCTTTTTCTTCTTCCTCCCCTCTCTCCCTCCCTCCTTCCCTCCCTCCCCTCTCTCCCTCTCTCCCTCCCTGTCTCCTCCTCCTCCTCATCCATGTGTGCCACCTCTTCCTCCTTGTCCGTGTGTGTGTGTGTGTGTGTGTGTGTGTGTGTGTGTGTGTGGTTTGAGCTCAGGGCCTGGGGCACTGTTGATTTCTTTTGTGTACACTTGAGCCACAGCTACCACTTTGAGTTTTTTGGTGATTAATTGAAGAAGAGTCTCAAGGTCTTTCCTGCCATGACTGTCTTTGAACCTTGATCCTCGGATCTCAGCCTCCTGTGTAGCTAGGATTTCAAGCATGAGCCACCAGCACTGGCTTTGGAGTGTCCTTCTTACTGGCCTGTTTCTAAATAAGGGAGAAACTTCATTTTAATTTTCTGATGAACATCCTATCACTGGTGTGTGTGTGTGTGTGTGTGTGTGTGTGTGTGTGTATGTGTGTGTGTGTGTGTGTGTGTGTGTGTGTGTGTGTGTGACAATTTTATAGTTATGAAGAGCCCATATTATATTTATAATAATAAGAACTAGGCAACTGTATCATGGCCCTTTTAGGGGGCTACTGCTACCAATCCTGTCCTGGACTGCTGTGGTCTGTTAAATCCTGGCAGAGCTCAAATCTTGAAGTCTATGGGCTACTTTGCTTGTATTCCCTTCAAGTGATAGTCCCTGAGCTCATCTCTCTTCTGTGCCCTGAGAATATGTTGTTCAGTTTGTCTGGGTCTGAGGATTAGTGACTAGTTACCTCACACAACCCCAGTTTAGCAGGTGCCCATAGAAGGCTGTGAGGCTGCAGTCACTAGCCCTGGCACAAGACTTCCTCCTAGCCATATGCACACACTAAATGAGTGATTTTTAAAAACATGCTTTTTGGGATTCTTTTGTATATGACTTTATAGTTTTGCATCCTGATTAGTTAAGGAAATTTTTATGTGGGCATATTTATTGCCAGTCCTGGGCTTGTGCGCATGTATTTTGAGTATCTGACCCTGTAGTTTTGGCTATAACCTTCCAGATTCCCTCCTGCCTTTTTGGCTTAGTCTAGACCACCCCTGCGTGCAGGCTTCTTGCTGCCTCTCTTCTACCCAGACTCCACTGCCAGTACTTATTTTGTTTTCCACTAAGCAAGTCTCTATTTTGCTCTCTCCACATCACTGTTCCACTCTTTTTGAGAATTCCTACTTCTGTCAGTGTATTGATTCAGATAAGAGATGTCCTCAGAAGCCCCTGATCCTCTCACTGTTTCCCCAAAGCACTCTGGTTTTGTCCTGCATCTTCTAGGAGCTCTTTCAGCTTCTAGCTCTGTCATGCCTTCCTTTTTGTTCTGACTTCTGTCCTTTTTGTTCTGACTTCTGTCAATGTTTGTAACCATACCACTTCCATTTGCTTGCTTTTCACCATCTTCCTTACAATCTATATACATCAGGAAAACTACCCTAACCTTACACTTCTTACATCTTATGGTTTTTAACCAAAGTGTCCAGGGTATGGCAGTGGAGTCTGGTTCTGGGAGTAGCAAGGTGTCTGGGAACCAGGGTTTCTGGGAATAGACAACAGCCCTCAGTGTTTGTTGTACTGCAACTGTGTGGGACTGTATTACTTGTAGAGTGCAGGCCCCTTCTCTCTATCTTCTATCTCTTTTGAGATGAATGTCTTTTTTTTTTTTGGTCAGTCGTGGGGCTTGAACTCTGGGCTTGGGCGCTGTCCCTCAGCTCTTCAGCTCAAGGCGAGCGTTCTACCACTTGAGCTACAGCGCCACTTCCGGTTTTCTGGTGGTTTATTGCAGATAGGAGTCTCACGGTCCCTCCTGCCCGGGCTGGCTTTGAACCGAGATCCTCAGTTCTCAGCCTCCTGAGTAGCTAGGATTACAGGCGTGAGCCACCAGCGCCCGGCGAGATGGATGTCTTGTACTCTTCAACAGGCTGCACCAGTAGTGCCTGTTCCTGGCCCTTGTCCATACAGCTGTGGTTGGAGAAGTGGGTGTGGGTCACTGGCACTGTGTGGAGCCAGCTTTCTTTCAAGAGGAACTGCAGGGTTTCATGCACATTGAAGCTTTATTGTGTGCCAAGTGTACTGTGTTAACTCCATTGGAGCTAGGTTGGCCATGGCTGTATTTTTCTGAAATACTTCCTTAAAATAAAGTTGGGTATACATTATAAATAGGAAGATAGGCTGCTGCTGCTTGTTTGAGGTCTTTTTTTGTTTTTGAGTTTCACTGTTTTTTGTTGTTGTTGTGGGACCTGAACTCTGGGCCTGGGTGCTGTCCCTCAGCTCTTCAGCTCAAGTCTAGCACTCTACTACTTGAGCCACAGTGCCACTTGTGGCTTTTTCTGCTTTTGTGGTGCTGAGGAATCAAACCCAGGGCCTAATGCATACAAGGCAAGTACTCTACCACTTAGCTACCTTCCCAGCTCTTGAGTTTCACTTTTTTTTTTTAATGATAGCAGGAGAGGGATAGTTTAAGCTCAGTCTGTCTTCCAACAAAAGAATTCCTGTTTCCATATTAGTAAAATTAGCTTAATATATATTCCCACTACATCTTTCTATAGTTTAGGCAGTAAGAGCAAGAAAATTTTTTGAAAATCTTAAGTGTTCTTGGGGCTTCAGAGAAAATAATATTAGAGGCCTAGAGAACAAATGTATTAAATATTATTTTCTTTTTTCACCCAGCCAAAATGCAGGGAAAGATGGAAATAGACAAGATGCAGTAGTTTACCTAGATTTGATCTTATTAGTCTAACTTTCCATACTTTTTTTCCTCCCATTTTTACTGTCTTAGAGGACTATGTTGTCATTTTAAAAACATTTTTCTTACTACAAAAATATGAACAAGGGCCCAAACAGTATAGAAATGAAAGGCACTTTATATCTCTACTTCTTGGTAAATAGCCGTGTGTGTGTGTGTGTGTGTGTGTGTGTGTGTGTGTGTGTGTGTGTGTGTGTGTGTGTGTGTGTGTGTGTGTGTGTAACTGGGGCTTGAACTCATGGTCTTACAGTTTTATTTTTCACTCAAGGTTTGAGCTCTACCATGTGAATCATGGTGTATGCGTGCCCAAACTGGGGCTTGAACCCATGGTCTTACAGTCTCATTTTTCACTTAAGGTTTGAATTCTACCAGGTGAATCATGCCTGTACTTACTACTGATTAATTATAGGTAAGAGTTGCTCAGACTTTTCTGCTCAGACTAGCTTTGAACTATGATTCTTAGATTTCACCTCCTGAGTAGCTAGAATTACAGACATGAGCCACCATCACTCCATGGCTTCAAGCTTTGTCAGGCTTGGATTTAGTGAGAAATTTATTCTTTGCTCATTTTAAATTTATATATGGAATTGTTAAATGGAATACAAGAATGAACCCAGTGATTTTTTTTCTGCTTATTTATACTTTCTGGTCTGAGCTAGAAATCATATAATTCTGAGGAATCAGCTGGAATCTGTTGGAATTTGAGCTCTTCTGGGAAGAGAGGGCCATATGGTTTCTCTTGAGCTTGCTTTTTTATGGAATAGATAGGGCTTCCAGGCAACATGTTTCATGAGGTGGGCACCTAGCTAGCAGGGGCAGAGACATCACAAAGCACCTGCTTAGTCTGAGTCTGCAGTGCTACAGTTCTGAGGCATTGGAATAGACCAGAAGGAGGTGAGCAAGGAAGGATGTTCAGTGATAAATGTTTTACTCTCCCTGCTTATCCTGAAATGTTGTAAGTTCATTTTAAACAAACATCACATTATCAGTCTTTAAAATAGCAACATTTTCTATTCTGTAAGTCCATAGTTTTAGCTCTGTTCCTAACCAGGTGACCTTTGTCACTTCTTGCTTAGAGTACTTTACTCTGAACTTCATGACAGTGCTGGTGTGGAGGTTATGTTACTCCCTGTGCTGTGCTGCACTGGAGGCTGATGGCACAGTTATCACACTCGGGCCACTAGAGTCTCCAGGGCATTGCTCACCTTGAAGAATGTTTCCTTTTTAAGACTAAGAGGCAGGGATGTAGTCCATGGCAGAGCACTTGCTTAACATGTATATGGTCTTAGGCTCCATCCTCCGGGTTGGAAAATAAAGATTAGCTTTCACATATGTGGTATCCCCCACCCATTTGGCACTTAGAGACAGTTCTTTGGACTAGTCCCTTGAGCAGAAACACAGTCCTAGTTTTGTGTACTTTGTGACTTCATCATGTCTCTGGCTATTAGCTTAGGCCTTGTCCAGTATTGACTTTCCCTCTTGACCTCTTTTGCCCTGTCTTAGAGATTCTGGCCTCTTTTTTTACCTCTGTCTGGCATGAACTATCTTTCTACTTGTCTATTCTACTTGTCTAGACATGGGTGTTCCACAACTACTCCAGAGTGCTCCTTACCCTTCCTTTTAGTGACATCTTTACTGGTAATGTAATTAATGTGCCATAAAAATCCAACACTTTGGGGCTGGGAAGGTGGCTCAGTGGTAGAGCACTTGCCTTGCATGCATGAGGCCCTGGGTTTGATTCCTCAGCACCACATAAGCAGGAAAAAAAAAAGCTAGAAGTGGCACTGTGGCTCAAGTGGTAGAGGGCTAGCCTTGAGCTGAAGAGCTGAGGGACAGCGCCCAGGCCCAGAGTTCAGGCCCACGACCGGACTGTTCCCGCCCCCCCACTCCCTCCCCTCCCCGAAAAAAATCCAACACTTCGCATAGCTTAATGATTTTTCATTGTTACAGAGCTGTGGAATAATCACCAATATTTAACACTAGAAAATTTGTTGCTCCCAGTGCTGGGGATAAATCCAGTACCTTGTATATGCTAAGCAAATGCTCTACCACTGAGCTACAAGCCCAGCCCCAACAACAATTTTTAAAAGTTAGAACAGTGTTGGATGACAATTATAACCAATTTCAAGACAAAATGAATCCATGAAACTGAAACACATCTTGACTGGGGGTGATTTTAAGGGGAGAGGCCAGATGGGAAGATGAATGGTGGGCAAATAGTCATAATAATCAGTGTACATATGTGAAAATGAAACTTGAGAGGCCCGTGAGAATGGGCTAGAGGAGGATAGTCAGCAGGGAGTTACTGATCAAGATGCATAGTACACATTAGTAGGCATGTTAACCACTATAATGATAAATGTTAAAAAGCTTTAAAAGAGTCTTTAGTCAGCAATAGTACATGAAAAAGAATCCTGAATTTCAAGTTAATCCTCTGTGTATTGTGGACTTAACAGTTGGAATACAATATGGTGGCTTTATTTAAATGAATTCATAGCTTAAAAAATGTTTTTTGAGTTTGAAAATATATAACCTGAGATCTGAGGATCAAGGTTCAAAACCATCCTGGGCAGGAAAGTCTGTAAGACTCTTATTTCCAATTAAGTACCAAAAAAAAGTTGTAAGTTCCAAGTGATACAGTCCTAGCCTTGAGTATAAAAGTTCAGGGATAATGGTCTAGGCCCTGAATTCAAGCCCCAGAACTGGTGCCAATAAATAAACAAATACAAATGAATATAAATATAATTAAGTCTGCGCTAGATGCCAAAGTCTCAGACCTGTAATACTAGTTACTTAGGAGGCAGAAATAGGAGGATGGCAGTTTGAAGCTAGCCTAGAGAGTCCATGAGACTCTTATCTCCAATGAACTAGCAAAAATCTGGAAATTATTCAAGTGATAGAGTACTGATCTTCGGTAAAAAAGCTAAGGGACAGCTCCCAGGCCCTGAGTTCAAGCCCCAATACTGGCCCGGGGGAGGGGAAGAGGGTGAAGGGAAGGGGGACACAAAGATCTGTATCTGTATCTAAATACAGACTGAAACTACAGATCAAAAAGCAGTGAAATGGGGGAGTGTAGTTGTGGAGGTGGGAGGCAAGGGATGGTAGGGGAAAAACAAAGGAGGAAGTAACAATGTTTGATAGGAAATGTACGCATTACCTTGCTCATGTAACTATAACCTCTCTGTACAGTATTTTTACAATAAAAACTGTATTTAAAAAAAAGCAGTGACATACTTGAAAAAGAGGAATAAACAAATGCTTTTTATAGCAGGGGCTATTTGTTATTTTGCCTTTATAACCTGGAGGGCATTTTCTTTTTATTTTAATTATTATCAGAAGCATTTTCTTTCTTAGCTTTCTTAATGTGCTCCTTGAGAGAGTGAAATAATTGACTGAAATTAGTATCTGCAAAGAATCAGTGATCTCTGTCATAGTGGCCAGCAAGTGTCTATGGAGGTTTCCATCAAAATCTCCAGTTATGCTAAAAGCTTAGGAAGTCCAAGGTTTAGGCCAGCCAGGCAAAAAGTGAGAGACTCCATTTGAAAAATAATGACAGCAGAAAGGATTGGGGATGTGGCTCAAGTAATCTGAGTGCCTGCCTGGCAATCTGGGAGGCCTTGACAAATTCAAACTCTAGTACTGCTAAAAATAAAGTAAATTAAAATAAAAGACAACAAAGAAAAAGAAAAATGGGAAAGAAATGGGAATTTGGTACTAATATTTTGAGTCTCTAGGCTGAAAAAACTTCACTTACATGGTTTGAGTGTGAATTTTATTTTATTCTTTGGATTTTTTATATTCTTGGTGGTACTGGGATTCTGGACCTCTCCCTTGCCAGGCAGGTATTCTACTTGAACTACATACCTAGACCTGTTTTGCTCTATTTTTCAAATAGGTTTTCATGTTTTTGCCTAGAGCTGGCCTTAGATCATGGTCTTCCTACCTGCATCTTCCTGGGTTTTTCAAGTAGCTGTAATTACAGGTTGGGGCGTAGGGGTGGGGAGTGGGGGTAGAGGGTGATCCAACTTTTTGCCTGTGGATAGCTTTGAATTGCCATCCTGTTGATCCTCTACCTCCTAAGTAGCTAGGTTCAGTAGGCATGAGTCCCTGAACCATCCCCCCCACCCCCCACCCCCGTTCTCCAGCCATGGCTTCTATTTTTATAAATAGACAAGGACTGTTTCTTTAGTACTTCTATTTGGTCACTGCTGTGATAAGGAGTCTCATGCATTTTAGAATCTTTGTGAAGATTCTAATGACACTTTGTGAGTAGACAGGTCGATGTGGTGTTTTGTTGTTGGTGTTTTTTTTCCAGTTGAAAGTATATTAATAGATAACTGTCATCTACATGTATATGAACATGTATGTTTATTTTTATTAATGTGCCAAGAACTCTTTACACTGGAATATATTTTATGGTAACTTCTTTTGAAACTCATTACATATTTTGACATGATTGTATTAGCAGCTATTTGGTGTGCTCTTAGTGTCCCATGTACAGTAAAGCTCTTCTATACAGTGATCCCTCACCTATCATGAGAGTTACATTCCAGAAACCCCTACAACAGGTGAAAATCCGTTAAGTAGCAGTGTTAGATAGTTGTCCCTTGCTGTGTCCAGATCACTTATTGCTTCTTCATGGATTTTCACCTATTGCGGGGCTTGCTGGAATGTAACTCCTGCAATGGGTGAGGGATCACTCTTTACATATTTTTTTTAAAACCTGCAATACAGTGAAGCCACAGTAATTGAATAGCAATATAGCGAGGGATGTCTGCATGTCCATGTGGCATTGCCATTTTCTTTCTGCCTTTTGCTGCTTTGCTGTAGGAAGGGCGGGGCTACAGTGTGAACAAGCCCTTAGAACAGGGCCATGGAGTTGTCCTGCACATAAGCAGGCCAGAACTTACTTAAACTGGATTTAGAATGCTGGATTAGGAACCAGCTGGAGAAGTAGGTGCTGGCTGCAAAGGCTCATGGTTGTCTGTGGAATGATTGTGGAAGATGGAACACTGCACAGTCACCATCTAACTGGCAGCATTTAGCACTCAGAAAGATTTAGGGGGCACGTTAATTACAGGTTCTCTGTTCATGTCCAGGATCTTTTGGCTAGTGTGGTAGATGGGGACCATGGAAAGGGTATCTACTGGAACAAGAGCAGCAGCTGTCTTTTCTACTTTGGAGTGAGATGGATTAGACAGGGCAGCCTCATTGCTCACTGCCTGGAATAGGCTTGCACCTTGCCTCTGTGGGAATGTCTTTTGCATATTTTGGCCATTCAACTTGAATTCTTACCATGTTAACTGTCATTTATTTGTTTTGTATGCAAAATCACCTACAGTGACCAGCATTTTAAATACTGCAAGCAGCATAAGCAGATAGACTTTTGTTTGTGGAGCATTAGAGATTTGAGTAGTCTGCTACCCACAAGATCAGGCAGAAAACAAGGCTGAGGTTGAGTTATGGCCATCAGGGACAATCCACAGTTGACCTGCCTCTCCTGATGAGCTGTTCCCAGTGAGAGGGTACTTAAGTGTCTCTTAGTAGGAGCATAAGGGAACTGGGTAAGAACAGCTAGGGGTTTCTGTCCTGGCCTTGCTATTCAGACTGTCATGGTAGCCCCTTGTTTGGCATACTTTGGGATTGTTGTTCCACCACAAGGGCGGAACATGAATGTGTTCACTTAGAGCAGTTCAAGTACGCTTTGTGCTTCCATATCTGATGCATGTGTGTAGCAGTAGCTTTTTACTACAGATGTGCAACTGGATTTCTAGGAAATTGCCCATAGTCCATGTCCACTGACATTTTAGTAATGTACTGAGGCTCCTAGGATTTTCCCTTCACCAGATGCTGATAATCAAAACATAGTGTGAGAGTACTGCCCTAGGAGGTAAAGGCAACTATTCAAACAGGAAAAAACAAAACAAGTTTTAATAGAAAACTATTGCAAAGTAGGGCAGAGTAGGCAAAAATGTTTTAAAAAGAGATGCATTTCCTGCTCCCTGTATAGGAAGTGGAAATAAAGACTCCTAACCATTTTTCAAAAATATAATTTAATGGGGCTGGGAAGGTAGCTCAGTGGTAGAGTGCTTGCTTTGCATGCTTGAGGCCCTGGGTTCGATTCCTCAGCACCACATAAGCAGAAAAAGCTGGAAGTGGCACTGTGGCTCAAGTGGTAGAGCGCTAGCCTTCATCTGAAGAGCTGATGGACAACACCCAGGCCCAGAGTTTAGGCCCCATGACCGGCAAAAAATAAATAACTAAAATAAATAAATTTATTGTTATTATTAAAGAGTTGCACAGAGGGGTTACAGTTCCATAAGTCAGGTAATGAGTACAATTCTTCTTGAACAACGTCACCCCTTCCTTCACTTTCCCCCTCCTGTCCCTGCCCACAGTTGTATAGTTCATTTTTTCACATATTGAACACCATGACTGAATTTGTTCACGCTTCCTCCCTCATTTCTGTGCTCTCCTTCCCTCCAAATGACAAAAAAATAAAAATAAAACACCCCAAACCAGACAACAACAATGACAAAAAATATGTTTCTATTTGATTAAATAATACTTTAGATGTTCAAGAGAGTTATGCCTTTGGGTTCCTCCTGTAAGAGAATCTTCCTTTAGTTTGTTGGTTTGTGTGTAAATTCATAGAGCCCTATGTAAGTTATCATGTCCAGTTGTATTTTAGATCTAGCTTCCACATATGAGAAAAAAACATGCACCATTTGTCTCTCTGAGCTTGGCTTACCTAATTTAACATGATTTGTTCTAGGTCCATCTATTTCCTTGCAAATGACATAATATTCTTTTTTTAGTGGATGAGTAAAATTCCATTGTGTATAAGTGCTACACTTTTCTGATCTACTCATGTGGTATTGTAGGGCATGTTGGGCTATTTCCATAATTTGGCTATTGTGCAAGTATCTTTACGGTATCTTGACTTGTAATGTTCTAGGTAGATGCCAAGAGTCTAATCATTGCTTTTTAAAAAAGGGAAACTTGATATAGTGTTAAGAATCTAGAAGTTTACATAGTATCATCAAATAAATATGTGTGATTTTGTTACTAGGTTTTTTTTAGGTTGAGCTTTTCTAATTTTCTCTTTGTGTCCTTCCCTCCCCCCCTCTTTCCTTCACTTTGTTTTTGCTGCTTAAAGTAACTCAATTATGACTGCAGTGTTGGAGGCTTAGAAGCCCCAAATTGACCTCACAGGGCTAAAATCAAGATCTTAGCAGGCCTTAATTGATCCTGAAGGTTCTAGGAAAAATTTCTGTTCCCTGGTCTTTTCCAACCTCTAACAGCTATCTGCATTCCTTAGTTTGTTACCCCTTCTCCATTGTCAAAGTCAGCAGTGGCACATCATATCCTTTTTACTCTGACACTAGCTGCTTGCATCCCTTCCTGTATTTAGAGGATACTGTGATGGTTACATTGGGTCCATTCAGATAATAAAGAAAGTATTCTCATTCTAAGATCAGCTAAATTCTACTTTGTACCATAACACAATATTCACAGGCTCTGGAGAACCTTACAGTGGTGAGATGCTAAAGTCTTTGAATAGTTTTGTACTCTTATTCCGCTAATTTATCTTTTGCTATTTTTTTATTTTTAAAATTTTATTGTAAAGGTAATGTATACAGAGGGGTCACAGTTACACAAGTCAGGTAATGAGTACATTTTCATTTAACAGTGTTATCCCCTCCCTCATTCTCTTCCAGTTTTTCCTGTTTTCAACTTCTCTCTCAAGTTGAATAGTTTATTTCCAGCATAGTGTCTAGTGAGTGACCCTGCTGAATTGGTTCATTCTTTTCCCATCATTTCTGTGCTTCTTCTTCCTTTCCCCAAATCAAATAAACTTATATATAAGACAAAAGGTACAGAAATCAAAAGCAGCAACAAAAGGGAATAAACCAAAGGGAAAAAAAAGAAAGGGGGGAAAAAAAGCTTAAGCGAAGTAAGCCAGACCTAAAGAAACACAGGCTGCATAGTTTCCCTCATTTGTAATAATTAGAATATGCCTGTAAATCTAAAAGTAAACCATTGGGTAGTAAAAGACAAGTAATTACACTTGGACATGATTAATTAAACAGCTCTGTAAATATTCATAGAGTGAGAACAAAGGAGGCTATTCTTACGAGAGGATCACAACGACTCAATAACCCTTTTTTTTTTTTTTTTGTCAGTCATGGGGCTTGAACTCTGGGCCTGTGACCTGTCCCTGAGCTCTTCAGCTCAAGGCTAGCCACAGTGCCACTTTCAGTTTTCTGTTGGTTTATTGAATAATAAGAGTCTCATGGAAGTTCCTGCCTGGGCTGGCTTTAAACCATGATCCTCAGATCTCAGCTTTCTGAGTAGCTAGGATTATAGGCGTGAGCCACCAGTGACCGGCTCAATAACTTTCTTAAATAATGAGATACTCAAATACTTTATTGCACATTCTTTGTTCTTTACCAGACATACTCTTCAAATGGTCATTAGAAGCTTTATCTACAGTTGAGAGCTGAACTAGGCCTTTAAAGGTAGATCCAGGCACTTGGTAAATGCATTTTATCATTACCGTTTCAGGAGTCCTAACAGATCATGCCAGTATCAACTTTTGCCTGTGAATGTGGAAAAGAAGGAAGCTAATAGTTCTTGTGAGATGCTCTTTGCTTAGCTTCTTGTGGTGTTTAGGACCTGCTCTCAGACTTCTGGAGTTGTGCTTATGCTGTGTTAATATAACAGGATTTTAGTAGCTGGTTTGTATTTCCTCACCTGCAACACTTAGGAAAGCCATAGTGACACAATCTTACAGATAGGTGGCAAGCAGCTTCTGATGAGATGCTAACTGGAGTGCTGGAGTTTCTTGGTCCCATGCTGGCTGCTGACATGTGCATTTGTCTCCTAGGTCCGGGCCCACCAGCTGGTCTTGCCACCTTGCGATGTAGTGATCAAAGCCGTTGCTGACTATGTCCGCAACATTCAGGACACCTCTGACCTGGATGCCATAGCTAAAGATGTTTTCCAACATTCACAGGTAAAAACACAGAATTATGAGATAGGGCTTTGCATGGTGATATGGCCAGATTGGGAGGGTTAAGCTGACTGGGTATGTCTGAGAGTTCTTGCTTGGCTTGGCCTATCCACTATGAAGGAGACCTGGGCGCAGGGCCAAAGGATGAGGCTGCCCTGACATGTCCCCTTGTGACTGGGTGGTCTCAGCCGCTTTCCCCTTTTCTAGCCTCACTTTTAGTCAGAATAGGAAAAGAGATTAGAGTAAATTATTGCTTATTCGCTGCTACTTCTACTTTCTGTTAATAAGATCTGTATTCTGGGTTTTTCACAAGATAAACTTATCAAATGGGATTGTGGATCTCTGATTTGTCTACCCTACTTGTGAGACTCAGAGTTGTTGGTTTTCTGTTTTTTTCCAGGAAGTAGGAAATGAAAGCAATTCAGTTTTTGTAGACTAGCTGAGATCTGGGGTGCAGCTGTTGGCCAGTTGAACCCCTCGTGAGGATCAGATATAACAGAGCTGAAGTCAGAGAAGTTCTAGAGCTGGTGCCCAGCCCTGCTATTAGCTCAGAATTCTAACTACATTGCTTTAAAAGAGTTAATTTCATTTTGATTCAGTAGTAATACCTTGAAGGTTTTAATGTCATTCTACATTCTTATCAAACTTGAAACTCTACAGAGTATTATACATGTGTTGAATTGTAAAATATATTCATATATATGACCAGTGGCATAACTAAGGTTTTCCTACATCTGTTTCAGTCTAGAACAGATGACAAAGTTATTCGATTTAAGAGAGCAATTGGATATTACTCAGCGACTAGTAAGCCTATGTCATTTCATCCACCACATTACTTAGGTAAGTAAATAAGGCCTCTCTGTGATCAGTGTTAATAATCCAGAGATCTAAATTTTATTTATTTATTTTATTTTTTTGTTGATCATGGAGCCTGAACTCTGGGCCTGGGTGCTGTCCCTGAGCTCTTCAGCTCAAGGCTAACACTCTACCACTTGAGCCACAGTGCCACTTCCAGCTTTTTCTGCTTATGTGGTCCTGAGGGATCGAACCCAGGGCCTCATGCATGCAAGGCAAGCACTACCACTGAGCCACCTTCCCAGCCCCAGAGGTCTAAATTTTTAACCATGAAGTCTTACAGGTTTATTTATTGCAAGTGTGATTTAAAAAAAATACAAATAAATGTAGTCTACTTTTCTAGTAATACTTGAGTATTAAGGACAAATTCACAGCAATTGTGAGCAAATTCACAGACTAAGGAAAAAAGCTGGGGCCATGAAGGCTGGCAGGTCACAGCAATGTGGAAGTGTTAGTGTCTCTGAACTCCCTGAAGACACAGGGAAGCTTCTGGAACTGTAAATGACTTCTTAAATATAGTAACTTACTGTAATTCCTCTTCTGTTGCTGTCTTGAAAAAGATGAGACAATGTAGAGATTGAAATTTGGGATTGAAAATTTTATAAGATGTTAGCCTGAAACCTGCTTGTATGTTATGTCTATTGAGAGGTTGTACAGCACTGTTCCCTGATACTCTCCTTCCTAAATTAAATCTGTTTTGTAAAGATTCAGGGAAATGGAAGCCTGAGAAAAAGTACCCCAAGTCTGTTGAAATTGTGATACTTGTTCCATGTCAACTATTAGGGGAGAAAAAAAGTTGAAAAGTGTCCCTTAGTGCTATTATTTACTATGATTGATAAGATTCCATCATGGTTCAAATGTAGGACCATCTGTGTGCCAGGCACTGAAGACACAGATTGGAGACAGCCTGACTTAGGCTGACTAAATTTACAAGCAAAGGGTGGGCAAGTCACTGTGGCCTTACTGTGTATGAGATAGAGTGGATGAAGGAGGTAGACCTGGAAGCCTGGACTGCTGCCTTCCTGTTGACAGTGTGGACAGCCACATACTCCTATTGGGACACTCTGCTTACTCACTTGTGTATTCTACAACTCATTTTCCTCACAGCCACCAGAGTATTGTTTAAAAATGTGTATCAGACCACTCTGAAACCCTCCAGGGGCTTCCCATTGTACTTGGAATGAATTCCTCGCTCCTTACCTCACTTGAGCCTTGAAGCAGCTGCTTCTGCCTACAGCATGCCCCTCAAACCTGAGGCCTAGCCTTCTTTCTTACCTTACATGAACTAAGCTAGTTTCTGCTTGTGGCCTTTGTACCAGCTATTGTGCCTGGAGCACTCCTTTTCCTGATCCCCTTTGTGTTTGGGATACCTAATGTGTGAGACTAAAGCTAGTAGTAGGGGTTCTCTGACAGCTGCTGTAATCCCTGCATACTTCTCTGTACACTTACCACCTCCCTTCTTCACCCCTTCCAAGAGAGTGTAGGGACTGGGACAACCAGGACTTAGTATGCCCAGTGGATATGTACTTGACTGAATGAAATCCACTAACAGTTTTTAAATCAGGGGAGTGAAATAAAAAGATGTGTTTGGGATTGCTCTTAGAGAAGGAGAATGATATGGAAGGAGAGAGATTAAGTATACAATTATGTCATTTAACGTCATTCTTCAGCATACCTTCCATATTTAATAATTGGTTATTGAGGTGGTGTAAAGCATGAAGTCGACTCTAGGCACTTTGTATGTCCAATCTGACTCTACCACTCTCTGTCCTTTGGTTTCCTGAAGTCATAGAGTGACTTCACTCTAATAGATAGAATGTATGAACATTCAAGAGATAAAATGTACAAATATGGCCAGGCGCCGGTGGCTCACGCCTGTAATCCTAGCTACTAGGAGGCTGAGATCTGAGGATCATGGTTCAAAGCCAGATCGGGCAGGAAAGTCCATGAAGCTCTTATTTCCAATAAACCACCAGAAAACCGGAAGTGGTGCTGTGGCACATGGTAGAGTGCTCACCTTGAGCTGAAGAGCAAAGGGACAGCGCCCAGGCCCAGAGTTCAAGCCCCACAACCGACAAAAAAGAAAGTACAAATGTGTATGAGGTGCAATGGATGAAGGAAGTCGACCTGTGTTTTTGTTTTTGTTTACAGTGGTAAAGTTCTGTGGCAGATATTGTTATAGATAGAATGGTTTAAGAGGGTACCAAATGATGAAATGTTGAAATGAAAAGTCAGGAAGCCTAAAAGTTGAACACAGAAATGAGATGATATGCATCTTGAAGTGTCTCAACATTCTGTATCAGGGTTTGTTTCTTTGTTTGCTACTATAACAAAATTCTTGAAGCTGGGTAACTCCATAAAGAAAAGAGATCTCTTTTTAGTTCACAGTTGCAGAAACTTAGGGGCATGTAACAGGCACCAGCTTGGTTATGGTGAGCACCTCATGATAGTGGATGGTACCACAACCTACTGATGTACTGGAATGAGAGCTCATATTGCAAAGCAGCTAGACAGAGACTGGGGTTCCATAATCCTTTTTTGAGGGAAGCACTTCCAATAACCTAATGACCCCTCAGTGAACTCCATTTGCTCGTTTCTTGTTTTTTCTTTTCCCTGGTTCTGAGGTTTTTAAACATAGGACTTCACTTCTTGTTTGACATGTGTTAGTTACTTGAGTTATGACTCCAGCATAAGACTTGCCATTTAAAGTTTCAATTACCTCCTATACCACCAAACTGAGGACCAAGCCCCTAGCACCTGAACCTTAGGAAGACAAGAATACATCTACACTGTAGCATAAGGAACACTCTTTGTGGCAGTTGTAGTTTAAGCAGTTATTAAAGGATGCAAGAGGAAAAAAATAGAAGAGTAAATGTGAAAAAATAGAAGAGTAAATGTCATTAAAGGATACAAGAGGAAAAAAATAGAAGAGTAAATAGTCAACATTCATATCTGTGGATTTCACATCTGCTACATTCAACCAACCTTGAGTTGAAAACACTTAAAAAAAAGTCTGTTGGGGGCTGGTGGCTCACACCTGTAGTCCTAGCTACTCAGGAGGCTGAGATCTGAGAATTGTGGTTCAAAACCAGTCGTGGGCCTGGGCGCTGTCCCTCAGCTCTTTCAGCTCAAGGCTAGCGCTCTACTGCTTGAGCCACAGTGCCACTTCCGGCTTTTTTCTTTTTGCTTATGTGGTGCTGAGGAATCGAACCCAGGGCCTCATGCACGCAAGGCAAGCCCCAAGTCCGTGAGACTCTTATCTCCAAGAAACCGCTCAGAAAACCGGAAGTGGCACTGTGGCTCAAATGGTAGAGTGCTAGCCTTGAGCTGAAGAGCTGAGGGACAGCATCCAGGGCCAGAGTACAAGCCTTATGACCAAGATCCCCCTCTTCC
>NW_012267309.1:2262370-2292962 GCF_000151885.1 Dipodomys ordii | reverse complement strand
AACCCAGGGCCTCAGGCATGCAAGGTCAGCGCTCTACCACTGAGCCATCTTCCCAGCCCCCTTTTATAAACTTTTTTTGGGGGGGGGTCTGGTCGTGGGGCCTGAACTCTGGGCCTGGGTGCTGTCCCTCAGCTCTTCAGCTCAAGGCTAGCACTCTACCACTTGAGCTGCAGCACCACTTCCAGCTTTTATTTTTCTTTTTGCTTATGTGGTGCTGAGGAATCGAACTCAGGGCCTCATGCATGCAAGGCAAGCGCTCTACCACTGAGCCACCTTCCCAGCCCCCCAGCTTACAGTTTTGAAAGTTCCAAGGCCTGGTACTGGTAGTTGCCCAGCTGTGGTGAGGGCCTCCTGGCTGTATCATGCCATACTAGATGGCAATAGTGGAAGAACTATTGCTTATCCTCAGCTCCTTTTTTTCCCCCCTCCCTTAACCCTGTGGGTCTTTTGTAATGTTGAAAAAGTATAACAAACCCCTTAGCTCTCCAGAAAGTTACTGAATATTATAGAAGGAAACACAGACACAAGTGCATATATGTTCCCATTGTCCCAGCAGTGCTGTAGGAACAGGCTGAGTAAGTGTGGGTTTTTTCTGTTTTGTAGTGCTGGGGATAAAAGCCAAGTCCTTCTGCATGCTAGGCAAATACTCTACCACTAAGCTACACACACGGAGTATTTTTGAAGGCTGAATAAAAGAACATATTCCAGTCCATACTATCTGTCTTTGTGCCATAGGTCTCAGGCAATATCTATTCTTGCACCTAAAAAAAAATAAGTGCAGGTGCAATGAATCCTTCCTTTTTATACATTCACTGTTAGAACCATTGTGCCAGGACATACGGCTCTGGGGCTAATAGTGATTTGTCCTTTCTGTTATAGTGCACGGGCTACCAGAGCTCACTAGGTAATCACCATTGAACAGAAGCTGCAGTAAAAAATGTCACAGTTGAGTTTTCAAGATGTATGGTTGCCTGGTTAAACCAGTAACTTGAAAAGCATTTACAATTTTAAAGTAACAGATAACACAGGTGCAAAGGCCAACATATGTGGGCATAAGCTAGTGCTAGTGTACATTTAAAAAGCTGCCAAGTGAAGCAGAGGCCCACCAATGCTGAAGAAACAGCCGTTGTGTGTAACTCCCTTTCCTTGTGAAAAGTAAATAAACTCCCTCCATGCCTGTGTTCAAATGAGTAAAATATAAACCCCTAAAATGGTGGTGAAGAAGTGGAACCCAGGAGCTCCTCTGTTGCTGGTGAGAATGTAAAATGGTACACTTCACAAGACAATTTGATAGTTACTTATGAAAGGTAGCATATCTTACCATGACATCCAGCAGCATGTTTTGTTTTGTTTTGTTTTGCTAGTTTTTTTTGCAGGGCACTGTCCCTGAGCTGCTTTTGCTCAAAGCTAGCACTCTACCACTTGAGCCATAGCACCACTTCCAGCTTTTTCTGCTTATGTGGTACTGAGGAATCCAACCAGGGTTTCATGCATGCTAGGTAAGCACTCTACCACTAAGCTACCTTCCCAGCCCCCTAGCAGTAGTTTTTGTGGCTATTTACCCAAAGGAGTTGAAAACTTAGCCATATAAAAACCTGCACTAGGTGTTCATACCAGCGTTATTCATAACTGCCTGCACCTGGAAGCAGCCATGATGAATGAATAGATAAATTGACACACCAAACAGTGGGGGTCTTATTTGACACTAAAGAAATGGGCTGTCTGTCCATGAAAAGATACTGAGGGACCTCAAATATATATTACTAAGGGAAGAAGCCAATCAGAAAAGGCTTCATACTATGTGGGGCGTGTTTCCATATTTCTATAGAAATTTCTATTTCAAGGTTAGGAGGAAGGAGTGATACATAAAGGTAGGTAATACACTTTGGGGGCAACTAATTTATTCTTTATGATATTGTAATGATGAATACATGTGTATTATAAAGATCTCTTTGAAGTCAGATGCTGCAGGTTCATGTCTGTAATCCTAGCTATTAAGAAGGCTGAGATCTGAGGATGATGGTTTGAAGCATGCCTGGGCAGAATAGTCCATGAGGCTCTTTATCTCCAATAAACTACTCAGAAAAAAACAGAAGTAACATTGTGACTCAAGTGGTAGAGTGCTAGCCTAAAGCACAAAGATTCAGGGACAGTGCCGAGACCCAGAGTTCAAGTCCCAGTACTGGCAGAAAAAAAAAAAAGAAAAGAAAGATCCCATTGATTTGTTCACTCTATGACTGTCAGTATTGCTGGGTATTGGGTAGTAGGGTTAGAAAGATGGCCACCTTTGGAGCCATCATGGAAAAATGTGTAGGCTGTTAAGAAAGATAGACACCAAAGAATCTTTCAAAAATGAGGACTGGTGGTTCAAGGAATACCACCTTGATTGAACCAATATAATTAGGATTTGGTTTTGATTTTTTAATGTTGGGGTTGAAGTTTGAAGGTTTGGTAGGAAGGTGTGGATATGGATATGGAAGGAAATCTAGTCCATGGAGAGTAGATAACATGTACAGTGATCCTGAGGTAGTAAAAAGAAGAGGCTCAGGGAAGCTCAGGAAGTGGGGAAGAATGGTCAGGAGATGCTGAGTGATGTAGGGCAGAGATTTCTTTTTTTTTTTTTTTTTTTGTGGATCCAGTCATGGGGCCTGAACTCTGGGCCTGGGCGCTGTCCCTCAGCTCTTCAGCTCAAGGCTAGCCCTCTACCACTTGAGCCACAGCACCACTTCCGGCTTTTTTCTTTTTGCTTACGTGGTGATTAGTAATTGAACCCAGGGCCTCATGCATTCAAGGCAAGCGCTCTACCACTGAGCCACTTTCCCAGCCCCTAGGGCAGGAAATTCTTGACCTAGGATGTGAATGTACGTCATACATTGGAGGATTTCTAACTTTAAAAACTTTGTCTAGCTCAAGTATTGATCAGCAAAGCATTGTTGATATTTTAACAATGATAAGATATCTTATCAGCAATGCTTTGCTGGTCACACTTCCATCCACTTAAGATAAATTTTTTTTCTGTCTTGTCTAATCCTCAGATACTGAAGTTTTCTTTTGTCTGCCATTAGATGAAATCATGTGTTCTTCTGGCTGATTTTTTTTAAGCTTAACGTTTATATTACTGGGTTAATTTTATTGGTATAGTTCTTTTAACTTCTGTATAGGACTAAAATATTTTTTATGTTATGTATAAGTCAGCAGTTTTTTTGTGATTTGTTGTACTAATATGTAACATAATTAATAAATTCTATAACTTTAAATAATTAAGACATATGATTTATCCATTCTGCGGTTTCTGGCTGCTTACCATTGTAGACAGTTTATCCTGGCAGAAGTTTAGTTATTTGACACTCTTCATTTATCTAGTGATTGTGGAATTATATCCGAGGCTGGTTTTAGTTTCACTCATCATTGAATCTTAATAATACACAATTCAGGTGTATTACAGATTCATGATTACTTAAATACATTGTGTTTATGGGCCCCAAGTGTTTTCCCATTGTAAAATGTGTGAGTTCATGTTGTTTGCCTATGTTTCTGTTGGGTTGCTTTTCTTTTTGGGTTGATTAATAGAAATGTTTAATGTATATTGGATACTAATCCTTTGTTGTGGTATATTGCTTGCAAACATAAACTCCCAGTTTCTGCATTTTCCTTTCTGTGCCATATGCTTTGATACTAGATTTTACTTTTAATGTCAAATACTTGTACTTTTTCTTTTGTTTTTGTTTTGTTTTTGTTTTTGCAGTTCAAAGCTCTACCAACTTGAGCCACAGCGCCACTTCTGGCTTTTTCTGTTTATGTGGTGCTGAGGGATCGAACCCAGGGCCTCATGTATGCAACGCAAGACTCTACCACTGAGCCACCTTCCCAGCCCCATACTTTAGTTTCTTAATAAAGGCACATATGTTACATTTTGTTAGATATACAGCCAATTATTTGGGGGTGCTGTTAAGTTATCTTAAATTATATTTTCAAATACAAAGATTTTGTGTTGAACAGCTGAATATAATCAGTGTATAATGATTTTATACTGAGTAGCTTTGCTCATTCTTGATAATTTTCTTAATGGGTAGGGTAGTGGTGGCTTTTGCCTGTAATCCTAGCTACTCAAAAGGCTGAGCTCTGAGGATTGCAGTTTGAAGCTCAGCCTGGGCAGGAAAGCCTAGGCCACTCTTGTCTCCAGTTAAAAAGCTGAAAATGAGGTTGTGATTCAATAGGGAGACTACTATTCTTCAACAAAAAAGCTCAGGGATAGCACCCGGGCCCTGAGTTCAAGTTCCAGGATTGGTGGGCACATGCGCATACACACACACACACACACACACACACACACAATAATTTTCATAATGGACTTGTAAATTCTTCTGAGTAATGGTATAGTCTGTACTTATTATTTTCTCCATCTTTATGACCTAATTGAATCAGTTGTGACTTAAAACCCAGTATGACCATGTCCTCTTCTTAAGAGGAACACCATTGGAACATCCCACATTGTCTGTACCTTTTCCAGACCAAGGAAACCTTCTTGTTAAAGAGTGGAAGCCTAGGGAGCAGCCTGCTCAAGGTTGATATAGACCGGGTAGATGAGCCCTGGCATTTAGTTGGAGGGCTCCATAGTGGAAGTGGACGGAGGAAGAGACTTTCACAGACTTTGAAGAGATAGATAGCAGATATTAATGCTTAGGTATGGAAGTTCAGAGAGAAATCCAAGAGTTTTGACCTAAGCAATTCCTTTATTGATATCAATTGTAAGATAGAGACTTGAGGAGGAAGGACAGATTTGGAGAATAGCTTTGGACATAAATTTTGAGGTACCTGCTAGAGGTGGCACGTCGGTAGTTGAATGAATACATTGAAGGAGCCCAGCGAGGGTACTGGTTTCATTAGTGTGTGATGCTGGTGGCACTGTGCTGATGGAAGGGTGGAGTGGGCCTGAGACGTGGCCTGAGGCAGGTCTAGGAAGAGGGGGAGCGTAGTAGTGCAAGAGTAGTACAGCAAGGCTTTCTGAGAATGGCTCAGAACAGATAGAATGTGGATTACAAACTCCTAGATGGAGTTTGAAAAAATCCTATCCAGCCTTCTCCCTGCTTCAGCACTGAAGGACTTAGAAGTGGGTAGTATAGGTGCAGACACCTCTCAGACTGCCTGAGGGCATTTCCATTGAGATGGACTTTTGAGCTGGGCGCCAGTGGCTAACATCTGTAATCCTAGCTACTCAGGGGGCTGAGATCTGAGGATCATGGTTCAAAGCCAGCCTGGGCAGGAAAGTCTGTGAGACTTTTGTCTCTAATGAACCACTAGAAAACCGGAAGTGGCACTGTGGCTCAAGTGGTAGAGCGCTCGCCTTGAGCTGAAGAGCACAGGGACAGAGTTCAGGCCCCATGACTGACGCGGCAGGGGGGAAGGGGGGCGGAGGGAGATGGACTTTTGAGATGGGAGGGAGAGGGAGATTATAAACAGTATAAACTGTTCAGGAGATGGCACTCTGATGCATAAACCATACGTTCTGTCACAGAGGAAGTGACACTTTTGTCTTAATGTATTTCCCCATGGGGTAGCAAGTCATCGTGTACACTGAAGGGAAAGACAACAAATTGGGGCTACCCATCACTGAGTAGAGACCAGTTAGGAGGGATGAAGTATAATAATGGCCAGAGCAACTCACACTCCAGAGTGTTGTATAAGCAGTCAGTGAAACAGCCTTGCTCAATTGTTGACTGCTCTGGTTCTTAGAAAGTTCATGCTTATAGCTGGGTGTAGTGGCTCATGTCTGTAAACCTAGATGTTTAGGCTTAAATTGCAAGGATTTCAGGACAGATAGGAAAAAGGTTCACAAGATCCTAATCTCAAAAAACTGGGTACAGCACATGTCAGTCATTGTACATGGGATGGTGGTTCAGGCAGGTCCTGGCAGAAAGCAAGATATTATCACTGAATCAACAACGCAAAAGACCTTGGGGATTTGTCTTAAGTGGTAACAATCACAAGGCCCTGAGTACAAACTTCAGTATCACCAGGGACTGGCTAAAGCTCTGTTTTTAAGGCAACTTTAGAAAATTGTACAGTACCACTTGTCTGCATAATGAGTTTTTTTTTTTTTTTGGGTCCGGTCATGGGGCCTGAACTCTGGGCCTGGGTGCTGTCCCTCAGCTCTTCAGCTCAAGGCTAGCGCTCTACCACTTGAGCCACAGCGCCACTTCCGGCTTTTTTCTTTTTGCTTATGTGGTGCTGAGGAATTGAACCCAGGGCTTCAGGCATGCAAGACAAGCACTCTACCACTGAGCTACCTTCCCAGCCCCATAATGAGTTTTTTTTTTAAAGCTTACCTTGCTCCTATTTTGCATTTTGTTAAATGTAACATCTCAGCAATGATACATCAAGTTAATAGAAGAGTCTTTGAAGCCGGGCGCTGGTGGCTCACGTCTGTAATCCTAGCTACTCAGGAGGCTGAGATCTGAGAATCGCGGTTCAAAGCCAGCCCGGGCAGGAGAGACTGTGAGACTCCTATCTCCAATAAACCACCAGAAAACCGGAAGTGGTGCTGTAGCTCAAGTGGTAGAGCGCTCGCTTGAGCTGAAGAGCTGAGCTGAAGAGCTGAGGGACAGCACCTAGGCCCAGAGTTCAAGCCCCACGACCGAAAAAAAAAATAGAAGAGTCTTTGTTAGATTGAGCTAGAAGTGGGACATGAGATGTGTCTGACTACCTTTGAGTGCTCTATATAATTTTTTTTTTTTTTGTCGGTCGTGGGGCTTGAACTCTGGGCCTGGGCGTTGTCCCTCAGCTCTTCAACTCAAGTCGAGCGCTCTACCACTTGAGCTACAGCGCCACTTCCGTGTCTGACTACCTTTGAAAGTTGAGATTAAAAAAAAAATACTATACCTTTAAAAAAAGTTTCATAGTTTAATGTAGAGCAAAAACTAGGCACCTTGGGACTGGGAAGATGGCTCAGTGGTAGAGTGCTTGCCTTGCATGCATGAGGCCCTGGGTTCGATTCTTCAGCACCACATCAACAGAAAAGGCTGGAAGTGGTGCTGTGGCTCAAGTGGTAGAGCACTAGCTTTGAGCTGAAGAGCTGAGAGACAGCACCCAGGCCCAGAGTTCAAGCCCTAGGACCGACTCCTCCCAAACAAACAAACAAAAACTACACACACAAAAAAAAACTGAGCAACTCTAACGTAGACCTCATGAGTCCTTGGATGTGGGTCACAGAACAGAACTTTGTGGTCTCAGGGAAAAGTCACTGGGCACCTCAGAGACTGAACAAAGAAAGCCCATAGAATCAAAGAAGTATTTTAAATGTTACCAAAATTCTCTCAGGTAGCAATTGAGTACTCCTCATTCCTTTTCTCCTGTCTTTGCTTGTTTTTCTAACAAAAGCTGTCTTTAGCATGTGTTAGTGGGAAGGGACTTAGACATGGGTAGAGCTGCCTTCACATAGGGTTGATGGCCCTTCTGAGAAAGACCTTGTCATGGAAAGGGAGACTGCTTCTGCTGAGCATCATGTGGTATAGAGAACAAGAACTGATTCAGAGGAAGGCTGGGTGGCTAGGCATTTTCTCAGGCCTTACGAATATGGAGGCAAATGAGTTCACTTATTCTAGGGCTAAATTATAGAATAGTGACATGCTTTGTTGAATCACAGAGGTTTAGGGTCATTGATTGCAAACAATAATTTAGAAATATTCTTTCTGTAGAAATTGTTTTGATGCTATAATACTGATTTGTTTGCTTAAAGGAAGGTTTCTGCTTTTCAGGAAGTTTTTAACATGTGATAGACAAAAGTGGAATAACATAGAAATGATCACCTTTCCCTGAAAGTTGTAGATATGTAACCTATGAATCCCAGTCTTTCATTTTTATTATTTAGAGTTAGCTATGGATGGCCAGTTACAAGAACTTATAAGCTGAGTTTTTTTAAAAAAATGTGTGTGTACATGTGTGTGTGTGTGTGTATATATATATATATGTATGTATGTATGTATATATATAGTAAAGATACTGTACAGACGGGTTACAGTTACATGAGTAAGGTAATGAGTTCATTTCCTGTCGAGCATTGTTACCCCTCCTTTGGTTTTCCCCTACTATCCCTTCCTTCCCCACTAAGCTAGACTTTTTTATAGTGCCCGTTTTTTTGTTGTTGTTGTTTTTGTTTTTTTTTAAAGGCAAGCTAGACTTTTCTTGTGCTAGTACTGGGGCTTGGATTCAGGACTTTGTGTTCTCAATTGACTTTTTGACTTAAGGCTGGCACTCTTCCTACTTGAGCCACATCTCTACTTCTGGCTTTTTACTGGTTAATTGGATATACAAGTCCCATGGATTTGTCTGTCCAGGCTCATTTTGAACTTCCATCCTCTCAGATCTATTCTCTGCCTTCTGAGTACTAGGATTACAAGGTGAGAGCCACCAGTGCTCAGCTTTTACAGTGATTTAAATGATGATACTAGAGCTTATTTAAATTTTGTAATATTCTTTGGTTCAAGTCTGGAAGTTAGAATCCCTGCTTGGACCTTTAACAACTGCAGCAACTTTTACCTCATACTCAGAAGTTTGGGTCTAATAGAACTTGTGTGATGTGTCTGTCAGTGTGCCCATGCACAAACATGCCAACAGTTTTCTTTGTTTGGTCCAAAGGTGGAAGCTGTGCCAGGATTTCTTTCTTAATGAGAACCAGGATTAAACACTGTTGGGATACTTCAGAGTTTGAGAGCCACAGGTTATTGGAGATGGGAATTTCAGATGGTAGCTTGTGAAGTTCATAGCTTCTCATTGGGTAAAAGGAAATGAGTAATAGCCTATGCTTCTCTCCTAGCCTCAATGGGCTGTGTCTTTACTCTCAGGAGGCAGTGAGTCCTTAGGATCAGGACAACATGTCCAATTCAGTATTTGAAGGCCTGGGTTTGCCCTGACTTGTATTATCTAAGAAGCCTCTTGTCAGCTTGATAGTAGAAATTTGCTTTGAGAGAGTGAGAAACAAGGTTTGGGATGTACTTGCATGCGTATTTACATGGCAGTAGGCGAAGAGAGGTGGTAGTTGTCTAGAGTGCTCTCTTACTCAGTACTATTGAGATCAGAATAGCATTCTTGCTACTTAAAGGGGGAATGTCAAGTTCAAAGAACCCTGGGCTTGATTTTTTTCCCCCTGTTTACAGAAAGCTGAGGAAGCTTCTGGTTCTGCTGAAATTGCAGGCCAGAAGCTGCATATTCAGCTACTGTTTTTGAAGATTTCTAAGAAATGGGACAAGTGGTAGAGTCCAAGTAGGGCAAGACACATGGGCTATGGGATAGCTCTGGGATGTCCTGGGGAAATGGCATTCTTCTAACAGTTGTTTTCTTTTCTTCCCATGTTGATGAAACAGCCAGACCAAATCCATTTGGAATGCCTGGGATGGTGCCACCATATGTTCCCCCTCAGATGTTCAACATTCCACATAATCCTCTGCAAGCAAAGCCCCTGGTAAGGTGTTCCCTGAGGCAGGTGGGACTTTTTTTTTTTTTTTAAAGAATACTAAGTTGATTCAATTCTTGGGTTGCTATGAAATAGATGCCAGTGTTTCTTGATTAAAAGTTACCTGAATGGATGCAGACAGTCCAGGCAGGCCTGCGTCAGGTGTTGCAAACCTCATGTGCTAACTTGTGCCGTGTGCTTCAGGCCCCACAGGTGCCCAGCCCAGGGGGTGCCCCAGGCCAGAGTCCATACCCATACAGCCTCACTGAGCCAGCCCTCACTTTGGATACGGGTGGGAAAAACCTGACAGAGCAGAACAGCTACAGCAACATTCCTCATGAGGGGAAGCACACGCCACTGTACGAGCGGTCCTCACCCATCAACCCAGCCCAAAGTGGCAGCCCCAATCACGTGGATTCTACTTACTTCCCTGGCTCTTCCACCTCATCATCGTCAGACAACGACGAAGGCAGTGGAGGGGCGACCAAGTGAGTGTTTGCAGTCACAGAGTGCTCCCTGGTGCCTGTGATGGGGGGGCTCCCTTCTGGCCACAGCTGCTCAGGTGTTTGACTCAGAGGCGACTGCAGGTAGGTGCTGTGCCCTGTCCACAGGCTAGGACTCTCTGCATAGGGAGAAGCAAGGAAGAGGGGACCTGCTCTGTGAGGTCTCCTGAAGTCAAGTCTGCACTGTCCAATCTCATGGCCTGGGCTGCAGTAAACTTTCTAGGGAGGGATCTGACAGAAAATAGAACTTGAGGATTCATCAGGGCGGTGGTGCTGCTGATCCCCATGGATACCAACTTCTCTGGCTCCTGGATTTCCTTTTCTTTCCAAATTCAAAAGCTCATATAACCATTCTTGAAATAGTACTGTTTGTCTAGCACGCAGCATGGAAAATTGCCTGGTCCAAGGCTAGAATTCTTGAGGAATTTTGAAATTCACAAATACACAGTTAACATCTTTTAAAAAATTTTTATTTTTATTTTCAAATAGTTATACAAAGGAGTTTCAATTTAACTGTCTATTTGTGTGTACAGTGCGTCAGAGTCACACCAGTATCAAAATCCAACCAAGGAAATCTTTTTTAAAAAATTGTTATTGTAAAGATAATGTACAGAGGGGGTTTCAGTTACCTAAGTCAGATAAAGAATGCATTTCTTTTGAACAATGTCACCCCTTCCTTCACTCTCCCAGTTCTCCCTTCCTGTTCCCACCCACAAGTTGTATAGTTCATTTTTAACATAGTGTTTAATGAGTATGGCTACATTTGTTCACCTTTGTCCCATCATTTCTGTGCCCCTTACCCCCCAAAAGAGATAAATGAACAAACAAAATGAAATGAAAAACAGCGACAAAGAGAAAAAGCCTCTTGTTTCCTTTATATGACATAAATATTATGTCATATGGTGACAAGCACATAGCTTATTGTGCCTGATGATCCTCTCCTAAGAATATCCTCCTTTGGTCATTTTGTGTAGAGACCTGTGTAATTTATCGTGTACCAGTGTATGATTTTTCTTTTACCATCCAATGTGTTTACTTATAAATTTATAGGCACATTCTAGTTACCACAAATGAGGGAAACCATGCAACTATGTACGTATGTTTGTTTGTTGTTTTTTTCGTTAGTTGTGGGGCTTGATCTCTGGGCTTGGGAGCTGTCCCTGCGATCTTCAGCTCAAGGCGAGCCTCTACCGCTTAAGCCACAGCACTACTTGCGGTTTTCTAGTGGTTTATTGGAGATAAGAGTCTCACGGAGTTTCCTGCCTGAGCTGGCTTTGAACCACGATTCTCAGATCTCAGCCTCCTAAGTAGCTAGGATACAGGCGTGAGCCACCAGTGCCCGGCTAAGGAAATCTTAAATGTACATTCCTTCCTTCTGTAAACTGTTCTATAAGCTATCCTGTTCCTGAAAAAGGGAAGAAAGGGGAATTATCTTTCCTTTTTCCCTTAGTTTGACTCCATTTTATGGAGTAGATCACCAAGGTTGGTTAATGCTATATTAATATGTAGCATGGCTGGTGGACATTATGTCTGTTTCTGATCGCTGGCATAAGAAATTTGAGAGACCGTTTCCAGACTTAATGTAGGTTCCTGCTGGTGTGTCCCCTTGAAATCTTCTTTGGCCTTTGAGTATTCACCTGCAAAATGGGGAACAGATGTCTGCTGACCTGGCTGTATTGATACTGCAGAGTTTGCTGTTACCCAGGGACTTTAGGCTGTCTGTAGTAGAGGAGTAAGTGTTAACTTGTTATATATGCAATCCTAAAGCCATAAAATGAAGCTAACAATTGTAATTTAGTATTTATATTTTTAAAATTAACTAGGACACTCTGGTGACTAGTTATTTGGGAGGCAGAGATCAGGAGGATGATTGCTATTTGAGAACAGCTTGGGCAAAAAGTTGATGAGACTCATTTCAGCTTATAGCTGACCATGGTGGCCTATGTCTGGAAAATCGTGGATTGAGACCAGCCTAGGCAAAAGAGTTCTTAAGACCGTATCTCAGCAAAAATAAACAGTTGAGTGCAGTGGTGTGTGCCTGTCATCCCAGCTATGACAGGAAGCTTAAATAGGAGAATCTTCATTCAAGCAGACCCAAACATAATGGACTGAAGTATGGCTCAAAGACTTGAATACTGCCTAGAAAATGGTATGCCCTGAGTTCAAACCTCAGTACCCTCAAAAATAATTTAACTATGAGCTGATAGTTTAAAGACCTTTTAACTATAATCTCTGAGTAGGGTTACAGAAATTTCATGGTGAATCTTAAGCACACCAAGTCTTAAGAACAGCAAACAGATTGTTGGAAAGCCCCAGAAGCCCTTTCACTCCACATTCTGAGGTACTGCATTTTTTGTAAAAGATTCACAAGATCCACTCCTCTCAACACGATTACAGTATCCGTGTGTGTACAATGTACATTATTCTGCAGAAGAAATATTTATTCTAAGCCCAGTGCTAGTGGCTCATGTCTGTAATCCTAGCTACTCAGGAGGCTGAGATCTAAGAATTGCAGTTCAAAGCCAGTCCGGACAGGAAAATCTGTGAGACTCTTGTTTCCAATAAACCACTCAGAAAGAGCCAGAAGTGGTGCTATGGCTCAAGTGGTTGAGCGCTAACCTTGAGCACAGAGGCTCAGGGACAGTGCCCAGGTCCTGACAAGCCCCTGGATTTGGGGAGGGGAGGAGAAATATTTATTCTAAACTTTGAAACAATGACAGGCAGAAAGGCAAAAGAAGTAAGCTGTATACTCTGAGAGCTAGGCTAGGGAAACCAAGTATGGACCCTTGCTTGGGAAGTATGCTTGGTTACCTTGAATCTTGAGGCTGTTTGGCTACTCAGGATGAGCATTCAAGAGAGCCGCATGGTGCCTCTATCTAGTTAAGGTGGGAGGTATACTTGGAGCAGGTAGCATTACTGCGTAATTCCTCTTCCCTCTGTATTCTGCTCTCATATACTCTAAAGTTGTGGCTTTTTCTAGACCTTCAGGAATTCTCAAAGCTCTGATTACTGCAGTTTTACTGTTTTCTGGAGGTACATTTTGTTTCTGCAATGGGGGTGAACTGCTCAATGTCTGGTGACTGGTGTTTTGCCATCCTTCTGCTGTGAAGTGCCTTTAAAGGCTAGGTGTACAGACAGGATCCAATCAAAAGACTGGACTGAATTGTGCAACTCATCTGCTTCTACATTTATTATATTCAATAATCGATATGTTAGAGATGTGAGGAAGGAAGGCAGACGAGGTAAGTGTACTTGTACCTGAAGACTTAGGGACAAGTTTCCTTATGACAAGTGCTGTGCAACAATTTGTGCTTAGTTGTATAGTAGAGACTAAGAAGAGGTATGGTATTAATGGTTTCTAGTGAGCATTCTAGCCTGTTGAATAAATTATGGATGGTATGTATTATGTGCAGCTTTACTCTGTGGACACAGAACAGAGAATTGCTTTAGTAGTTTAAGAAGTTCAGCCCAGGGGCTGGGAAGGTGGCTCAGTGGTAGAGCGCTTGCCTTGCATGCTCAAGGCCCTGGGTTCAATTCCTCAGCACCACATAAGCAAAAAGAAAAAAGCCGGAAGTGGCGCTGTGGCTCAAGTGGTAGAGCGCTAGCCTTGAGCTGAAGAGCTGAAGGACAGCGCTCAGGCCCAGAGTTCAGGCCCCACGACCAGACACCCCCCCCCCCCAAAAAAAAAAAGAAGTTCAGCCCAGTGGCATTTGCCTGTGGTCCCTGGTACTCAAGAGGCTGAGATAGCAGGATTGCTTGGACCCAGACATTTGAGACCAGGCTGAACAAGGTAATGAAACCTGTCTCTAACAAACACAACTCAAATGAGTAACAATTCAGGAGTTAATTTATCTCTGGTGTTGGCTAAATCAGGACCCCCAAATCTATTCTGTGCTTTGAGAATGGTCTTGAGGGAAAAGAAATGATCCATTCATTTAGCCCGGAGAGACTTGAGCACCTTCACACAGAGAAGATCAGAGGAATGCAACTTAAAACATAAAAAATGTAGCATTCAGCTAGGTGCTGATGGCTCGTGTAACTCTAGTTACTTTGGAGGCTGAGATCAAGGTTTAAGGCCAGCCTCATCAGATATATTGAGAGAATCTTCAGTTAACCAGCAAAAAGCTGGAAGTGGAGGAGTGGCTCAAGTGGTAGAATGTCAGTTGTTAGCAAGTGAGCCAAGCAAGAGCACAAGGCCCTGGGTTCAAGCCCTAGTATTGGTGCATTCACATATTACCATTCTAAAAGCACAAAAAATTGTCAAACATTTTAAGATAAACTGTGGATGAGCTTTGGATAAAGAGCATGAAACAAGAGGAAATGAGTTCTCCTAGCAGGCATTTCACCTTCTGCCTTGCCTACAGACACTTTTATGAATATGGTACCTACAGGAAGATGGGTGTGAGTTGTTCACTGCAGTGACATGACATGAGAGTGTCCTTATACTGTCACCAGGGGCTGTCTGAAAGGGTACTTAACCTGTGATGCAGGGATGGACATCCTGATAAATAACAGATACCCTACAAGGCCAAACAGGATGCCAGTGTTCCCAGATTATGCTTGGGGTAGTCAGGGGTAGTAACCCATGCTGCTAAGAGCTGATTAATAGTTTACACTGGGGAGGCCCTTTATTTTCGTTTACATTTTTTTTTAATGCCTTCTGAAGGATTTCTGTTTCTCCACTTGGGAGAATTAGATATAAATCATTGCAGTTAGGCAAGGGCCTCTTTACAGTATGGGCAGCTGCCCAGCACAGATACATCTGTTGGAGATGATTTTCCTGCAAAGATCAGAGCCACAGGGGCAGGCCTCTGGAAAGTCCAGACCTGAGTTTAATCAGAAACTTCTGCAGAGAGGCACACTACTCCCTAGCATGTTTTTGTCCTGTGGAGAAAAATAGGCCAATGTATAGGGCAGTAATGAGATCAGGCACTTATCTAGGTCTGTTAACAGTTTAATAGTAAAATAAGAAAGAAATGTGCTTATTTCTAAGCAATACTCTCTCCTGTTGCTTTTGTCAATTAAACATCAACACACCCTTGTTTTATTCTATCTTTAAAAAAAGAAAAATCAGGGCTGGGAAGGTGGCTCAGTGGTAGAGTGCTTGCCTCGCTTGCATGAGGCCCTGGATTCAATTCCTCAGTACCACATAAGAAGAAAAGGCCGGAAGTGGCACTGTGGGTCAAGTGATAGAACACTAGCCTTGAGCTGAAGAGCTGAGGGAGGGACAGAGCCCAGGCCCAGAGTTCAGGTCCCACAACTGACCCCCCCCCCAAAAAAAAGTGGCATTCTTTTTTTTCTTTACTTCCTGTCAGTCTTTTCTTATTGCGGGGGTGGGGGGTGCTCAGTTGTGGGGCTTGAACTCTGGGCCCGGGCACTGTTCCTTAGTTCTTCAGTTCAAGGCTAGCCCTCTACCACTTGAGCCACAGCGCCACTTCTGGCTTTTTCTGCTTATGTGGTGCTGAGGAATGGAACTCAGGGCCTCATGCATGCGAGGCAAGCACTCTACCACTGAGCCACCTTCCCAGCCTGTCTTGTCTAGTTTTGTTGACTTGTAATTCAAAGGATTAAATTACATTTGAACAGTTATTAGAGGGTTTTGTTATATATTCTTTCCTTTTTTTTTTGTTTTCTTTATATTTTTTGTGCCAGTCCTGGGTCTTGAACTCAGAGCTGGGGCAGGGGTGCGGGGTTTCCCCTAAGCTTGTTTTGCAAAGGCTAGCACTCTACCATAGGTCTACTTCTGGCTTTTTGGTGGTTAATTAGAGATGCGATTTTCATAGCCTTTCCCACCTGGCTTCAAACCATGATCCTCAGATCTCAGACTCCCGAGTTGTTAGGATTATTTTGAGGACTGGCACCAGACTTCATATAAAGTCCCTTGGGTTTCTAGAATTTGAATAAAAAATGAAGTTGTACATGTGGATGTTTTTTATTTTATTTATTTATTTTGGGGGGGGGTCTGGTCATGGGGCCTGAACTCTGGGCCTGGGCGCTGTCCCTCAGCTCTTCAGCTGAAGGCTAGCACTCTAGCACTTGAGCCATGGAGCCACTTCCGGCTTTTTTCTTTTTGCTTATGTGGTGCTGAGGAATCAAACCCAGGGCCTCAGGCATGCAAGGCAAGTGCTCTACCACTGAGCCACCTTCCCAGCCCTTACATGTGGATGTTTTTAATTCTTTGTTTTACATCCTTTTTCTAATTAGCATCTGATACAAAGGGATATAGAACTCAAGCTTTGGAAAATACAATTTAGAGAATTCCCCCATGATTACACCTCTAGATAGGTACTGTATTAAAAGATTCGTGAATATTTAAACAGTTTATTTTGTTCTGTATATACTAAAATATGTTTTTATGAGTGTTAAGGTCTCCATGTTTTTCTTTTTCTTCCTTTTTACTTAATGCACTTAAATTTATATGTATACTTATTTGTGTAAGTATAAATATGTATTTATACTTAGTACTCATGTAGGGATTTAATATTGATTTCACGTTTTTACATAAAAGTCCTATTCAGAGAGAACATTATTGTGACTTTATATGTATAGATTTGCTTTAATAACCTGTGTCTTTCCACTTAGAGATGCAACAGGACATGCCAGTTTGTATTGCTGATTTTAAGTTATAAACATGGTAGTATTTCTTGCATACTCTCTGCAGTCTATACTTCCCTCCCTGCTCTTATGCCAATGACACAGGGCATCTATAAGCTATGAAAGATAAGCCTAGGAAGGCAATTCGCTGTCAGCATCCAAGGGTCTGGCGGGCTTCTGTGTGGTGCCTCTATGACCTACCTGATATCAAGAGCTCTCAGCCCCAAAGGGTGTGGGCTGATGCTTCTGGCATAGTTGTGTGACTGCCTGCTTACCATACTCTAGCACTATCCCATATGGTTGAGAGGTTGAGTTCTACTTCTAGGTTTTTGGTGGTCAATTTGAGGTAAGAGTCTCATAAACTTTCCTGCCCAGGCTGGCTTTGAACAGTAATCCTCAGATCTCAGCATCCTAAGAAGCTACAACTATAGTTGTGAGCATTTGGTGTCCAGTATATTTTGATCTTTTTAAACACCTGGTGGTTCTAATATCTTCTCATAGAAACAATGTTTAATTCCATATGTTGGGAAAAATTAATTTTAATCTATACCATTAGTGAGAGAGTCTGTGCATTCTCTCTCTCTCTCTCTCTCTCTCTCTCTCTCTCTCTCTCTGTCAATTGTGGGGCTTAAACTGGGCCTGGGCGCTCTCCCTCAGCTCTTCAGCTCAAGGCTAGTGCTCTACTACGTGAACCTCAGCACCACTTCCAGTTTTCTGGTGGTTAATTGGAGATAAGAGTCTCGCAGACTTTCTTGCCTGGGCTGGTTTTGAACCGTGGTTCTAATATCTCAGCCCTCTGAGTAGCTAGGATTACAGGTGTGAGCCACCAGCGCCCGACAGTCTGTGCGTTTTCTAACTATCAGTTGATGTATTTAATTTAGGCACTTTGTACTGATCTTGTCATAGCAGACAGTGGATCACTGTTAGGTATTTTGGAACTATCACATATTCCTGAACAAGGTAGCAACTTAGACCTGACAGGGCAAACACTCTTCTAAGTACAGTGGGGAGTTGTGAAAGCCCTGTGAGAGAAGTGCGAGCCTTGTCTTGTTGCCACATGGGAAAGCATTTTCTGTTTCTACCCTTGGCATGTGTGACTCTGCAGCTTTTGTTTGTCATGCTTATGTAGGAAGGTGGCACCCAGTCAGGCTGGGCCTGCTGGAGAGACCTGAGCACTTGTCAAATGAAGCCATGTTCTGCACCCTGGTCCCATGCCTTCCTGCCACTTACAGACCTAGAGCCTTCTTGTTTCTGTGCTCAGCCCTGTTGAGTTAAGGAGCTGCTAGCCATGAAAAATCTACACATATTTGTTGAATCAGCTTTGGTCATGTTGACTATATCTGACTTTATGTGTACATAAACTTAATGACTTATTTCATCCACATTGGTTTTATTTGCCTTTGTTCTTTCCTGTTGACAGAGTCTGCTTTTAGTTCATATGATCTCCTTTTCTGCTCATTGAAGTCACATGCTGCTAGTCTGGGGAGATGCATACCAGGACATTCCCTCCCAGCACAACCACCCAGCTGTTTAGAAATGGGGGGAAATGGTTCAGGGTCTGGAAATGATTGCTACCTATAGATAGCATATAGATATGGAGGGCTGCATATAGATATGACAGGCTTTCATAGCATGCACTTCCCTTGTGAAGTGATGCCTTAAATAGCATGTAAAACCTACCTTAATGGACTCCCGAACTGTGACTGGCTTGATGAAGTCAGATACAAAATTCTTTTCTGTTGCATACTTGCTACATTTTTCCAAGTGTTCAGTTTAATCTGCAGCAGGCCTTTTATGCCAGTACATAGCCAATGTTAAAATAATGAGTTGTGTATCCAATTCCTTTGTTTTTTAATTTAATGAGTGATTCCTTCTTTTTGAACCTTATTTTTATTATCAAAGATTTAGGCTAGGTGCTGTAGGCTGACTCTGTAATCCTACCTAGTCACACGGCAGATCCACAGCATAAAACTGGACAGGAGGCAAGTAGAAGAGCACCTGCCAAACAAATAAGCTGGGCTAGGTTGGTGCTCTACTTCTTTGAGCTATAGCTCTAGCCTAGCCGTTTCTAATTATTTTGGTATTTTGGAGATGGAATCTTGTAGACTTATCTTCCTAGGATGGCTTTAGATGGCGATTTTGCTGATATCAGCATGCTCAGTAGCTAGGAATATAGATGCGAGCACTAGTACCTGGTTGAAATGTGACTCTTTGTTGCCTCATAACCATTTGAGGCAAAGTCTACCTTTTTCCTCTCAGTACCTTCTGTCCTGAGAACATCTTTGAACTGCTTGATCATTTCTAACTTAGTGCTCAGTATTTTTTTTTTTTTTTAGGTCTTTTCATTTTCTAGGCAGGTGCTATATCACTTGAGCCAGTCCTGGGGCTTGAACTCAGAGCCTGGGAACTGTCCCTGAGTTTTTTGCTCAAGGCTACCACTTGAGCCACAGTTTACTTCTGTGTCTCCACCCCCAACCCCTGGTTAATTGGACTCAAGAGCTTTGTGGACTTTGCTCCCTGCCCAAGCTGGCTTCAAACTGTGATCCTCACGTCTTAGCCTCCTGAGTAGCTGGGATTACCAGGACGAGCCACTGCCGCCTGGCTTCTACCAGTTTTTGTTTCTGTTTTAGTTTTCTCAGTCAGTCATAGGGCTTAAACACTGGGCCCGGGCACTGTCCCAGAGCTCTTCTGCTCAAGGCAAGAGTGATCTACCACTTGAGCCACAGCACCACTTCTGGTCTTCTGGTGGTTTATTGGAGATAAGAGTCTCACAGACTTTCCTGCCCGGGCTAGCTTTGAACCACAGTCCTTAGATCTAAGCCTCCTTAGTGGCTTGGATTTACAGGCATGAGCCACCTGCACCCAGCTACTGCCAGTTTTTTTTAGTTTGTTTTTTGTTGTTGTTGTTGTTGTTGTTGTTTTTGGTCGGTCGTGGGGCTTGAACTCTGGGCCTGGGCACTGTCCCTCAGCTCTCCAGCTCAAGGCGAGCACTCTACCACTTGAGCTACAGCACCACTTCCTGCCAGTTTTTTTTTTTTAATGTGTTATTTCTTCCTAACTTTTTGTCTAGGCTGGCCCCAAAGCATGGTGCTCCTGTTCTCTGCCTGCCTGGAGCTAGGATTATAAGTGTGAGCCAGTGCAGCTAGCCTTCAATACATTCTTTTCCTTAATAAGTGGTTATCAGCCAGCCATTCTTTGAAGAAGAAATATTCCTGTAATAGAATTATTTCTGGAGATATATGCTTGAGGGCAACATAAGATTAATAAAACATGAAATACATTACTATTATTATTACGAATCTGCAGAATAGTTTAAGTCCTTTTCATATGACAGTGGTTTACAATAATCAAGGATCATATTTATTTCATGTTCAGCCACATCACTGGGAACAAGATTGGCTGGGAGAAGACCGGAAGCCACGCAGAGCAGCAGGCACGAGGAGACCCAGGAGACCAAGTAAAGGTACAAAGCTTGTACTATCCATCTTTAAGTATTGACTCAGAATGTTTATTGTGATAATATTCAGGGAAAAATCCTTTTTCTCAATCATGCCATAAGTTACCTAACACTTTTCCAAAGGGGAAGGAGAAGAGAACAAGAGTTCAGAGCTACCATAGCCTTCTATAATGAGTTAAGAATGCCCAAGCACCTACCTATTCTCTGAAACAAGGTGCTTGAGCCTTCCTACCTGTCTTAGTTAGGGGCTTTTGTGAGAATTAACTGAGAAAGTACCTAGGATGTGTTTGTTAAAAAATAGAAATAAACTAAATTCCATTTTTTCTTCTTACCTACTTGTACCTACTTATAGTGATCTCAACAGATACTTGATTAACAAAGCAATGTCAACACCTATGGTCCCTGATTATATATAGGGTTGTGAGAATTATCAGTAATTCTTTTAAAGCTCTTCAATTTTCTTGTCCTGCAAATAAGCAACAGAAATACTATGTGAATAGCTATTATTTTCTTTTCTTTTTAAAAATTATTTCTATTAAGTAGTTTGAATAACTATTTTTAAAGATTTTGCTTTGGAATCCAAGCACTTTGGCTTGTTTTATAACTGTATTTTATGGAAGAGAGAAAGTACAGAGAACATGAGTTATCCATGAGTTACTCTACCTAAGACTAGTTTTGGCACTTGTAAATTAAAGATTAACATTAAGTACTTAATTACATATAATTGTAATTAAGACATTGTGTTCAAAAACAGAAACCTGTAAGCAGTCCTCATTTTCAGTGTTATTATGATCAAGAAAAACAGTTTGTTAGAGCTGAGTGTTAGTGGCTCACACCTGTAATCCTAGCTACTCAGGAGGCTGAGATCTAAGGATCCCTATTCAAAGTCAGCCCAGGTAAGAAAGTCCATGAGACTCTTATCTCCAATTAACCAAAAGAAAACTGGGGTGGAGCTATGGCTTAAAGTAGTAGAGCACTAACCTTGAGCAAAAGAGCTGAGGGACAGCACCCAGGCCCTGAGTTAGTTATGCAAATAACAATTGTTCTTAGGCACCTATTCACCTATTTCAAAGTATGCCAATCATTTCACTTCTGCTCTTCTTAGCCTGGTACTAATCCAACACTGAGTTTAATCAGCTAGGCCCAGATGCTCTTCCATTCTGTATATTCATCTCCTATTTTGGTGGGTTGTTGTTACAGAATAGGTATCTTCCACCTAGCAGTCTTTTTTTTTTTTTTGTGGTGCTTATAGATCAGAGCTATTGATTTGGACGGCATTAGCTTGGAGAGGAGTTATTGTGTTTTATCATGGTAATTTTTCTTAATTTTTTCCTCTGTAATTAATTAGTTTTATATGGAGCAAGATTTGAATCAGGCCTGGATATGAATCTTACCACATAGTAGTGGTCAAATTACATAGCCCTTCTCAGAGCTAGCAGACATATATTGATGGTGAGGGCGAGCCAAGCAAGATGGTGATGCAGGTCTGAAGGCCCAAGGGAGTGCCTCCAATGTTTTGTATGGAACTGAAGCTACTTACTGAGATGAACCTTCTTGTCGTGTTCCCCATTCCAGCAGCACATAAGCACAAGAGAGACACGGGGCAGCTGGGAGCACAAGGCTGTCTTCTGTGGCATCAACGGTGTCAATGATGTTTCTTTGTGTTTCTCAGTCTCGGGAGGGATCACAACAGTGTTCTTTGGTGGCCTTGTCTTTAGGTGGACGCTACAGCTGGTCTTTCCAAACAGGAATCTTCTCTGTTCCTTCTGTGGCTAGCAAGTAGTGGGCAAGTACCTAATATACTTGAGATTGTGGAAACTGGACATTAACTCATTCTTCCTCCTGCTACCCTTTGCTTTGTAGGCAGAAGGTTCATCTACTGCCTCTTCGGGAAGTCAGTTAGCTGAAGGCAAAGGAAGCCAGATGGGCACTATCCAGCCAATCCCATGTCTCCTGTCGATGCCTACCAGGAACCACATGGACATCACCACACCTCCCCTTCCCCCAGTCGCACCTGAGGTGCTGAGAGTGGCTGAACATAGGCACAAGAAGGGACTGATGTACCCTTACATCTTCCACGTTCTGACGAAGGTATTATCCAGGCTCCTGTAGTAGTTATGTTATTTAACTGATGTTCTGTTCTATTTTTCATTTGGAAACCATTTTCCATCCTACTAAACTCTCAATCAAATTTTAGTTTCCCTTTTCTAATTAAACTAAAGAAGAAAAATTATACTTTTAAGTACAATTAAAAAGTACAATTAAAAATAACTTGTGAAAAGTCTCACTTTCCCCTTTAAATTAATGTAAAATAGTTTTGATATGCCTAATGAGGTAATAATACTACATTATTTTATTATGACTTGTAACTGTTTCCTTTTTTCAACTTGAGAATTTCTTATACTATATTTGTGCTGAAATGTCAGGTTTAATTCTGATGTCATACTGATTGCTTTATTTGTTCTTAGGAAAAAGTACACTTAATGCATTTTGACTTGATATACCTTTTTGGATGCAATTTTAATAGTTCTAAGAAAAACAAATGGAGTATAGGATATAAACGTGAAAAGTCAGAAAATGCAATTATCATTTTATTCAGTGTCATAACTTTTTTAGTGTCTTACCAAATGTTAGATATATAGAGATTGTGGCATTGTTTTGAATCTTGTGTCTCAAATGCATCTGTGTATTTAAATAATTTGTAGTCTTTATGTTGGCACAAGTTACTTCAGTGACAGATTCATGTAGAATTGGTTTGTTGCTATCTTGTAGTATTGACATGTTTTCTTCAGCACCTATACCACAACCTTTTTCTGTCTATTTTATGCAATCCATCTGTGGTTTGTAAAGTGGAGTCAGTAACTTCATAAGACTCCTGTTCCACAGTGCTTGTGAGCTGGACTGTTGATTCTTTAATCCAACATTGTTATTTTATGAACTAAAGGACGCAAACAAAACTATTTTATTCAGCTTTTTAAATTTATATTTTGATTGTAACTGCCTTCAAATCTTGTCTAATTGTTTAATATGGGTATGCATAAATAGCATCACATTTCACATGGTAATTGTAAGGTAATTATCATACTAGAGGGGAATGTACTATAAAGAATGAAGTTTTTGTTACGGGAAAAAGAGTTTGATAAGTTTCAGAGGCCAAAACTTTGGGAAGACATTTTTCAGAATAATGTATATAGAGATGGTACCCTTTTCCATGGGCCTGTTTAAGATTTAAGGTGCCTGGAACCCTCTACTGCATCCCTGCTGCCACTATGAATGCCTGGACAGTCAGCTAGATCTGTATGAGGGGTATATGCTATACAGACATTCTTCTTCAGTTCTCACCAGTTTCAAGGGCAAATACTCACAAAATGACTGGTCAAGAAAATTAAACATAACTATCTTTTTAAGATTTTTCAAATGCTGCTACTTAGACTTTTTTAGTACTTTATATGACAGTGCATACTATTTCCTGTGAGTTACTAGCTCTGGTATTAAATTGACCTAGTTGAGCTGTTTTCAGTGACATATAGCTTCATGGTGATGTAGAGAATTATCAAATCATAAAGCATTATAAGACTAAGAGAAATAACCCTTGATGAGAGTAAATCAGGATGAAAATACTTAGGAGAAGCGGAATGACAATATGAAACTAAACTCTTGAAAATGTTGCACAAAATTATTAAGAGAATTTATCAAAAAATTTAACAGACTTTGAGGATCATACATGTGTTTTATGTTATTATGAATATATGTAAATAAAAATTCTTGTAAAACATGTTGAGATGTATTTTGATGCTGTAAAATACCCAAGGCAGGCCCACAGAAATTTGGTGATGAAAGGCCCCTGCCAGTCAGTTGTTTGTCTTTTGGTAGCATTTTCTTGAGCCAAATAAAGCTCTTGCCACACCAGGCGTTGGTGGCTCACGCCTGTAATTCTATTTACTCAGGAGGCTGAGATCTGAGGATCGTGGCTCAAAGCCAGCCCGGGCAGGAAACTCTTATCTCCAGTAAACCATCAGAAAACCGGAAGTGGTGCTGTGGCTCAAGTGGTAGAGCACTAGCCTTGAGCTGAAGAGCCGAGGGACAGTGCTCAGGACCAGAGTTCAAGCCCTGACTTACAAATAAATAAATAAAGCTCTTGCCACATCAGTCTGAAACACTTGCAAGGTGGGGTGTTTTTGTTTTGTTTTTCAGCAGTCTCAATGAGGTGTTTATTGAGTACCTACTGCTGTGTAGCAGAAGTCCAGTGAATGTTTAAAACAGGGTTCTCTTGGGTAGATCATTTTTGATGTGTACTAATTTGTTATAAAAGAGCTTAGTGAAGAAAATGTCACCATTTTATTTGAAGAGTACTTCATTCCTTGAATTGCATATAAGTCACTGAAAGTGATAAATTTTATGATACAACTATTTTGACTATAAAAGCTATAGGTTTTCCTTGTTTTCTATTCTCTTTGTTGTCTGGTGTTATGTGTCTAGATTGTTTCAATGACTTTGGGTCATTTTTGTGGTTTTCTTTTGTTCTTGGTTTTGGATTAAAAATAAAGTAATAGAGGTTTCAGGTCTTTGAGCATTAAGTTGGGACCACTGCCAAACACCTCTCCTAAACATCTCAGTGTAGTTAGGTAATTAAGCCATTGGTTTGAAATAGAATGTCATTAATGGAGATAATACAGTATGTTTCTGTGAGTTTGATGTAAATTCAACATGAAAAATGTGCAATATTATTCTGCTTTCTTCCATGCAAAGGGTGAAATCAAAATTGCTGTTTCTATTGAAGATGAAGCCAACAAAGACCTGCCTCCGGCCGCCCTGCTCTATAGGCCAGTTCGTCAGTATGTTTACGGAGTCCTGTTTAGTTTGGCAGAAAGCAGAAAGAAAACTGAGAGACTTGCTTTTAGAAAGAACAGACTTCCACCAGAATGTATGTACTGTAACAATCCATTGTTTGTTTTCCTCGGTACCTCGTAATCTCTTGTGCATTTTCTAAAGCCTTAGAAGAATCATGACTGAGTTGCCCCAAGAATCTCCGTGGCTCTTGGTTCCATGGTCAGTCCTCGGGGCAGTAGGCCAGGGTAGAGCCCTCAGGACAGGAGGTGAATCCAGACATTTCTTCCTCAGTAACATTCCATTAACTTTGTCTATTCAGTAAAATAATAAAACAGTAGACTTACAGCTTAAACTGAATCTTGATCTGGAAGCAGTCTTGTATGGTTGTCACTCTGTAATTTCCCCATCTTAGCTCTCTGGATATGTGCATCTGTACTCTGGTGTTTGTGAAGTGCAGATCTGCCCTTCCCAGCAGTCTAGCAGTCTGAAAAGCAGGTCCTGCAGGGCTCTGCCGCCATTGCAGAGGTCATGGGACAAATGGGTCATTGCAGGACTTGCCCTGGTTTCCCTTGGAGTCCTCAAGTCACAGTGTGAACTTTCAGCTCATCAACTTGGGGGAGGGTGAGAAGTCTAAAAAGTACTGTTTGGAATGCTGATCATAGTTGAGCCCTAAGTGTTTTTCTTCATCTTCTAGTGAGCCTCTGTCATATTTTGGGAGAAACAGTGGCTTTCTGTTCTTTATAATTTTATCTCCTAGGATTGCAAAAAAAAGTTACTATATTTACTAGGAATTGTACAGAAAAAAACTCATCATATAGTCTAAAATAAGGGTATTATGAATTATGGGAACTACAAATGCTAGATCATTCTTTAAAGCATGGGCGTTTAGTTGCAGATGTCTTGCTGTGTGGCAAATTCAGACCTCATGATCAGTCCTGACTGGATCTGTGCTAAGTTCCAAAGATGCTTAAATTTTCTGTTTGCATTGCCAAAATTGTGATCAGTAGGCATCTTAACAAGCATCTCTTTCACTACCACTTCCCTAGAAATAGTTAAGCTGCCAGCTGCTGTTGAGTTACTTGTATGACTGTAGTTGACAGAGGTAATGCCTGCCAAACAGGACTCCCATCTTCTACTCCCTTAGGTCTTTGATGGCTAGGAGCATACATCCTTCCCAGAGGTCTAGGGCATTCTTGCTGTACACATTCTCATTCTTTCCTCACATTGTTTGATTTATTAGCTTGTGAAAGAATGGCCTGCCTTTCTCTGCCCAGAAGAACTTTAACCTGCCTGAGACTGAGGGCTAAAAATGCCTATGTTTCAGTGCTGGGGCTGTTCACTGTCTTCATCTTCTACTTCAGAGCTAGGCTGGCTTTATAGTGGAAGGTGTCATTTTATTTATTTGCAACTGTGTTCCCAAAACAGTTACCTTTGCATCGTAGACTCTTCAAGGAATTGACAGTGATAAGCTGAACCATGTCATTCAGTCACGGGCCACAGGATGTTTTGCATCATGGTGTACCAAAGATGATGTGAGAATAGTCTTGTTTTCTCATGCCCTGCTACAGGTGGCCAGCACACCTTCCTGGTTGACCTGTACCTGGGTATGGCAGTGCCTATGAGCCATAGGGACAAGCCATCTGAAGAATGATGTATGTAGAGCACGGGAGTAGAATTACTGGGACTTTGGCAAGGACTTAGTCTTGGAAGTACCTGCTGGTTCATAACTATGTTCCAAGAGGGCCAGCTCTAGCGGGGGTTAGAGCTCACAGAAATGAGTCATGAAGGGAAGAAAGGAAAGTCTGAGGTGACTCAGGACAGGTACACGAGGCCTCAAATGGGTGTGCTGTTGATCTTAACATGAGGTTGTATTGGAGTAAAACAGGAATAGGACAATGCAAAAAGGGTTGAAGAGGTAGGCTGCTATGAACATCTTCTCTTCAGACATTGCTAAGATAATGAGAATGCCATGGCTTCAGAAGGAGGATTTGTGTTCTCTCCCCTTCTTCTCCTTTCTTCAATCTCCACTCTACCTTCTCCTCACCTTGCTTCTTCCTTTACATTGATGGAAAATTAAACGGTTTGTCTATTGTTGTGATATTATTTTGAACAGGAGGAAACAGGGGGGGAAAGTGTGGATTTGGATTTGATGTCTAGAATTAGGTGGAGAAGAGGGATGAGCCAATATTCAGTATTTGTGAGGGCCAGAAGACCTAGTGGTGTAGATACTCAGATTGGTTTTATTTGTGCAAGAGGAAGAAGGTCCTTCCCAGTTGTCTGCAAATAAGAGTAAGGGCTGCCACTTACCAAGTGTAAAAGTTCAGAAGTAATTTTATAAACTTATCTATCACTACTTTATGACACACTGTTAGACAAGTGACTAGCAGGTGAAAGTAGAGAAGGAAGGAGTGACATAATGGAGGTACACAGCTCTGGTTGAATAGAGGGAAGATGTGAAGTTTAGTATGTTAGGAAATTAATATTCCTGTGTAAGAGGATATGTAATTTCTGAGGTTCTTTGGGGGGTTAGTAAGTAAAGTGCTAAGTATTGCAACCTTTTCTGCTCAGGTGTTTTGTGTACTTCCTAGAGGTAAGGGAGCTAGTTAAAGTTTGATACTGTTGCTTAGTGATATTGGCCAGCTGCACGTAGACCGATCAAAGCAGAGATGAAGCCTTCAAGTGGAAAAGAGTACATTCAGGTGACCTTTGAGTAGACAAGAGTTAATTAAGCCTCTAAAATTTTAAGTTTTTGGAAAAACATATTGTGCATTTACAAATAAAAATTACTTCTGAATTGAAACTGTGTGTAAATATGGACAGATCCTAGTACTATAAATGTAGGCCGGTTGTGGGGCCTGAAATCTGGGCCTAGGCGCTGCTGTCCCTCAGCTCTTCAGCTCAAGGCTAGAGCTTTATCACATGAGTCACAGTGCCACTTCTGTCATTTTCTGCTTATGTGGTGCTGAGGAATTGAACTGAGGGCCTCATGCATGCAAGGCAAGCACTCTACCACTGAGCCACCTTCCCAGCCCTGTAGTGAGTCTTTTAAATTAATATAATTTCATTGTTGTTATTAAGATGTTATATAGAGGGGTTACAATTCCATAAGTCATAATGAGTACAATTCTTTTTTTTTGGATCCGGTCGTGGGGCCTGAACTCTGGGCCTGGGCACTGTCCCTCAGGTCTTCAGCTCAAGGCTAGCGCTCTACCACTTGAGCCACAGCGCCACTTCCGGCTTTTTTCTTTTTGCTTATGTGGTGCTGAGGAATCGAGCCCAGGGCCTCATGCATGCAAGGCAAGCGCTCTTCCACTGAGCCACCTTCCCAGCCCCATGAGTACAATTTTTTTTGGCCAGTGTCACACATTGCTTCCTTCACTTGCCTCCAGTTTTCCCCTTTTGTCCCTGACCACAAATTGCATATTTTTTCTTTTACATAGTGTATACTGAATAGCATGATTGCATTTGTTCATCCTTCCTGGGTGAGTAAGGTTTTTATTGGGAGCTGGTAAAACTGAACTTATTTCATGAACTCTGTTCATGAGTGGAAAGCAAGTCTATAAAGAATGTTCTTAAGTCAGTAATTCATTCCTACTAGTAATCACCTTAATCCCCACCCCTACCCCCAAGTCTCTGCAGGGTCATTCTTGTCCTGAGAATATATGTTGAATGTTGAGCCAAGTAACTTACTCATCACTTGCTCCAAATAAACCTCATCTGAGAATTTAGTGTCTATATAGCTAGTGTGATCTATTAATGCTCATTAATAGGTGTGCATAAAAATGCCTGCCCCATAAACTTGTTCCTTAGATTTCAACTGACCGAATACTAACTCCACTCAAGTTATTTCTTGAGATTTCCTTACTTGAAATGTCTGTTAATTTGTTGCACATTTCAGTTGTATTGCGAAGAGTGCTGCCACTTCTGGATTCCCAAAATGAGACAGAGAAGTAATAATCATGCTGTAATGAAGGACCTTGAATGGTCTCAGAGCAGAACTTGGTTAACGTGATGGGAACAATAATTGGATTTCAGTCATGTTGACATCTGCAGTTTAACCTATGGTCACTCCTGTACCACCTATAGGGTGGTAGAGCATGGAAAAAGAGCCATAAGCCACAGAAAATGTCCTGGGAAGGTAGCCTAGAGGTAGGAGTCAGTCTCTGAAGCCACATCTTTTGAGGTTTCATTTTTGGAAATGGAGAAGCTGGGAGTTCCCTAGATGCAGGTGGCTTTGTGCCTCTATTTTCATGCCTTCCTTTTCCTTCCTGAGAGCCTTGGCAACTCCAGGAGGTTTTCCTCTCTCAGCCATTCCCAATCATCTCTGGTTCTCTTCAAGGGCAAGTAAGAGGAGCTATATTAATGTGGGACGAGAGAGAAAGGCCTAATTTTTAAAACAGTGTAGTGTCAGGAGGAGCCTCAGCTACAAGTTAAGAGGGTAAACTGCCTTCTGTACAGCTTAATTACTAAGTTTTATAGCATAATAGATAGTTCTTGTTTTGTTTTTCAGTACTGGGTACTCTTATCATTTGAGCCATTTCTCAAGCCCCTTATTTTAAATTTTAATTTTCAAATGGTTGTAAAAAGAGGAGGTTACAATTTAACATTCATTTATGTTAAGAATGGTATCTCTTGATCAGAGTCACTCTTTTCATCATTTCCCCTACCTATCCCTTTGCCCACAAGTCACATCAAGTTTCCCACTTCCATTTTCACATATTTACATTGTGTATTATGACAGTATTTGCCCACAGTTCTCTTTTCTATCCAGTTGCCCCTCCTACCTCCATTCAAAATATGTTTTCAGTTTCCTGTTTGTTCTTTGTTTATGCTGCACTGGGACTTGAACTCAGTGTGCCTCCCTACTTTCAATTGGCCCTTTTGCTCATATTTGCTCAACTTCACTTCCATGTGTGTGTCTCTGCCCCCCCCCCCACTCCCCATCAATATTTAGAGATCAGAGTATCTAAAAAGTATTTTTCTGCCCAGGTTATCTCTGAACCTCCATTGTCAGATCTTAGCCTCCTGAGTAGCTAGGATTATAGGTGTGAGCCTGCCTCCTGATTATTTTTGAGGTAGTTTTGCTTTATATACAGCCATCCTGGGCTGTGATCTTCCTACTTAAACTTTCCCATATGTGCCATTGCACTTAGATATTGTGCTTTCCCCATGGCTGGGATGACAGGCATGGGCCACCACGCCTGATTGATTGAGATAGTCTTGTCCAGGTGGCTTTAAACTCCACCTCCCAAGTAGCTAGAATTACAGTTTGAGCCATCTGACTTAACTCTTTAAAATTAACATCATTCACTTAAGCCGGATGTAGGAACACATACATTCAGGAATCTGAGGATTGCATATTTGAGGCCAGCCTGTACTATATAGCAATGTCCTATCTCAGACCAAACCAAAAATTATCCTGTGAATAAAATTAGCAGTTCTTTTCTTGCTTTGTGTTTCCTAAGAGGAGGAGTCTTCTCCAGTACCTCAAAATTTACTTAAAAATAGTATTATAAAATATAAATGGAAGACTGAAGGGTGAGTGATATAGCCCAATTATAGTCTTAAAAACACTGCCCAGTATGCATAAGCGAGCTTTTGGCTTCATCTCTAGCCACTAACCTGCCCTCCCTTCCCCCCAAAAAGAGATACTGGAGGTAAGTTTATGGAAATAGTAGGCAAGTTTATAAACTAAGAATGCTTTTCTTTCTTTTCTTTTCCCTCCCTCCCTCCCTCCCTCCCTCCCTCCCTCCTTCCTTC
>NW_012267309.1:2219226-2262160 GCF_000151885.1 Dipodomys ordii | reverse complement strand
TTCTTTCTTTCTTTCTTTCTTTCTTTCTTTCTTTCTTTCTTTCTTTCTTTCTTTCTTTCTTTCTTTCTTGTGCCAGTCCATAGGTTTTAAAACTCAGTGCCTCCTGATTTTTTATGCTTAAGGCCTGGCACTGGTGGCTCATGCCACCAGTAATTCTAGCTACTCTGGAGGCTGAGATCTAAGGATTGCTGTTCAATGACAGCTCTGGCAAGAAAGTCCTTGAATCTCTAGTTAACCACCAGAAAACTGAAAGTAGTGCTGTGGCTTAAAGTGGTAGGGCACTAGCCTTGAGCAAAAGAGCTCAGGGACAGGGCTCAGACTCCTAGTTCAAGCCCTATGACTGACCAAATAACCCCCCCCCCAAAAAAAACAGGAAACAACAACAAAAAACGCAATAAAACAAAACAAAACAAAAAACCCAAAGAATCTCTCCTGACTGGGCTAGCTTTGAACTGTAATCCTCAGTTCTCAACCTCCTGAGTAGCTAAGATTATAAGAGACTCTTTATCTCTAACTAAACAAAACAAACAAAAAACTAACCCAAAGTGGAGCTGTGGCTCAAATAGTAGAGTACTGGCTTGAGTGAAAAAGCGCTAGGACAGTGCTCAGGACTGGCATACGTATTTTCCTATATAGGCTGATTATCCTTTACTTAAAATGCATAGGACTGAAAGTTTTAACTGAAAACTTAAAATCTGACTCTGTGTGTGTGGTGTGTGTGTATGTGTGTGTGTATGTGATTTGCTTGAAGATCAACCCCAGGATCTAGCACATACCAGGCAAGTACCTTACCTCTTAGTTGTATCCCCATCTCTGAAACTTTTTGGGTTGTCATATCAGTGCTCAAAAAGTTCTGTATTTCTGCCATTTCAAATGTCAGGTTTTTAATTACAGATGTTCAACTATATTCATTCTTGTAATTTTTAAACTCAAAAGAAGCCCAAAACAGTCATGTGTCTGTAACCCAGTAACTAGGGAGGTTGAGGAAGATGATTAAGATCTAATGGGAAACATTGGGTTTTGTGACCACAAATTGCATTTAGGGGAGAGGGGACTGTATTTGTAAAGAAAAGACATTAGATTGAGCTAAAGAGCTAAGGGACAGTAACCAGGCCCAGAGTTCAAGCCCCATGTCTGACTAAAAAAAGAAAAGAAAAAGAAAAAGGCATTAGAAATTTAGCTTCCAATTGCATAGGAAGCCAGTGTTATAGAATTGGTTTTGCCAGGGTGAAAGTTGAGCTTAGTGTAGAATAAAGAGACTGAATTCATTGAGTTTCTTCCTGAATCAGTGGCTTTTCCTATCAATAGAAAAGACAAGTAGTTAATGGTGATATATAGTCTTGTTCTAGATATTTAGCTGGTTGTAGCAGCACTCCCACTCTTCTGTTTTGAAAATGCAGTGTGGCCAGGACTTTCTTCAGTGCTCCCAGCACAGAATCATGGATCCTACTGTACTCTTCCCAGGGTATTCTTCTCTCAGCCTGGCACCTTGCAAGTAAACCTCCATGCCCAGAGGTTTATGTAAAAACAGAACTCCAGATTACTCATTGTTAGCTAATAGCCCGGAGATAGAACAGAGAACAAGAAGATCCATAGCCACTCCTCTCCCATTTTGACTTATAAATCAAGGCTGGCCTTGCTTTTTTTTTTTTTTTTTATTTGGTCATGGGCCTTGAACTCCAGGCCTGGGCTCTGTCCTTCAGCTCTTCAGCTCAAGACTAGTGTTCTACCACTTGAGCCATGGCACCGCTTCAACTCTGGGCATGGGCTCTGTCCCTCAGCTCTTCAGTTCAGGGCTAGTATTCTACCACTTGAGCCATGGTGCCACTTCTGGCTTTTTCTGCTTATGTGATGCTGAGGAATTGAACCCAGGGCCTCATGCATTCAAGGCAAGTATTCTACCACTGAGCTACCTTCCCAGTCCCAAGGCTGAGCCTTTCTTTTTCAGTTCCCAGCACCCTGAAGACTGCATCAGTCTAAAACTGATGCCTTCTATAATTCTGTAATCTGTCAATATTATTTTTAAATTAATTTCTTATAAGTAACAGTAATATAAAAATTGTAACACTAGTAATATTAGGTAGTATGAACTGGTTTTAGAGTTTGCCTACATGGCAAGGGGAATCAGATGCTTTTTAGGTTTAATGATCAGGATTCTGTTGCACAGGAAAATTTTCGCACTTTGTTTTAGTCTTTGAAAGTGGACCAGTTCTGAAAACCTAGAGAGACCCATTTCAGCTGATTGATGAGTTGCCTCCCTTATCCTAGCCCTACCTGGCACACAGTAGCCAATAAAATACTTGTTAAATGATTGCCAAAGGTTCCACAGTTGTTAAGTGGTGATATAGTCAGTTTCCCAGATATTAGTGTTTAAAAACAGCTGAACATCTTGTTAAAATAAAGCCAGTATAGAGTTGTGTTGGGATCCAGCTTTGAGTTCTTCCCAAGCTGTGTTTGTTTTAAGTATTACAGATGGACAATGAAAATGCTTAGCACTGTAAAGGAGGGCATGGGTTCCTTCTTTTTTTTTGGAGGGGGGGGGGTGTCCGGTCGTGGGGCCTGAACTCTGGGCCTGGCCGCTGTCGCTCAGCTCTTCAGCTGAAGGCTAGCGCTCTACCACTTGAGCCACAGTGCCACTTCTGGCTTTTTTCTTTTTGCTTATGTGGTGCTGAGGAATCGAACTCAGGGCCTCATTGAGCATGCAAGGCAAGCACTCTACCACTGAGCCACCTTCCCAGCCCCTATGGGTTCCTTCTTGACCTTTCTGTGTTTGAGATCTTGCCTGTTACTTTGTGTACCCACTAGAGCTTAGTATGAATTTGAGTTGCAGTATTAATTGAGGCCATTTCAGGCTGCTACTAGTCCTCAGATCTGGGCCAGAGAGTTGGCAGGGCCCTGAAGGTGTAGGAAATGTTTGTGAAAGTGCCTGGTAGGTAAGGCCCATAATTCCAGGCCCACCTAGAATGAAGAAGAAAGCATCATAAAAGGATTAACTGGGGGCTGGGAAGGTGGCTCAGTGGTATGCATTAGGCCCTGGGTTTGATTCCTTCGCACCACATAAACAGAAAAAGCTGTAAGTGGCACTGTGGTTCAAGTGATAGCCTTGAGCTGAAGAGCTGAGGGACAGTGCCCAGGCCCAGAGTTGAAGCTCCATGACTGACCAAAAAAAAAAAATTAACTGGGTACCAGGGTACATGCCTGTAAAACCTAACAAGACTCTGTTTAAAATAACTAAATAAATAGTCATTGTTACTAAAAAATGAAGCCACAAAAACTCAGGGACAGAAGGGTAAAAAAAGGGGAAAGAAAATGTGAAGATAAAGATAGATTTCATAATATGCCTGATTTATTAATAATGCCTCTTCTTGAGAAAACCCCAAAGGGATTCTTAGCACATATAATCTGTGCTCTTATGTTTGATAAAATCTGTCCTGGGGAGTTATTTGTGTCTGTGTGTGTTTGTGGAACAGTCTTTTGTGTATGTACAAGTGCATTAGGAATGAGATATATGTGCATCTTGTTCTGAAGCTTTGGCCTGCTTTATCCTCTTAGGACCTTTGTTTTGGCTGCTGGAGGGAGGTAGAGAGAGGTGTGGGCTCCCAGGATGGCTGCACGGGTGATGATGATTATTCCATATAGTCTGATGTTGCTGCTGGGAAAGCTTCTGGAAGCTGAGCTGTGCTGGAGCTCAGTGGGAACCAGGTGGGAGGGTGGTGCCTTAGATTGTGCGTCCAAGGACAAGGTCTGCTAGTGATGTAGAGTTCAGTGGTTTTCTATTTGACACCTAAAAATATTAAATAAAATAAATAAGTATATGTTTATATATACATGTATATTTTTTGCTTGCAATTGATGAACTTTCAAATAAGCATTTTGAGTGTTTTAAATATCCCTTTAACTCTTAACATTAAATATCCCTTAAAGATGCTACCGTTTACATCTAAGATAGTAAAGTGTAAACAAAAGGAATTTGCCTAATGACAGTTTATATCTTTTTGTAAAAGAAAAATTTTCAGTGACTGTTGGAACTTGTGGAGTGGCATTTGATGTTCCTATATGTGACACTGCTACCTGACTTGTTGGAGTTGAAATGTGTTTATGTGTTTTTGTTTTGTTTTTGTTTTCCTGTTGCTGATAAACTGTACATCCCAGTACCCGACTCCTTCTTGTTCCATAATGTTTCAAGAGGTCATTGATTGCATCGTCTGACTGTATTGAGTCTTGGAGCAAAACTGGAAACTAGCTCCAGAGTTATCCAAGTAATTTTGTCATGGGTTTTGGAGTATCCTGAATTTTCCTGTGGCTATAGGCATTACATTAGAGAAAATAAACTGAGGTGATTAATGTTACTTGATTAGAATTAATATGCTAAAGATCAAGTTAGAATCCAGAGCTCCATTCTGGTTTCTAACCCCTCTGTGTCCTGGAGCAGCTGTGCTGCAGGGGAGCCAGCAATGGTGCCTTAGGCTCACACTGAGCACATCACTGGGCATAGGGCATTTGAGTCCCTGCTCTGGTTCTGGTGTTTACTGAACCAGAGTAATCGATTTGTACTTCTGAAATGCACACCCATATTTTACCATCAAGGTGTCATCTGAGTGTAACTGATGAGAAGTTTAAACATACAAGTTTGTACCATGGACTGTCTTCATTGTGTGTCCTCAGATTTCCCTTAATTTATTTGAAAGCTACTTTTTTTGGGGGGGGGGTGGAGGGAGACATGTGCATAGTTCTGTGTTTATAAGAAGTAGTGACCAAACATTTTGGATGAGAGGTCATTGTTTTTGTATTATATGGACTTTGAACATCTTGCTTCTTTTTTGAAGTTAAATGTTGGAGAATCTTGTATTCTGTCTTACGTTCTATTGAATATCACTATTTTGTGCTGGCATCGTCCAGGACTCAAAATTTGGAATACTGCTTCTACTGCTTCTATTTATTCCTTTATGATAAGTCTTTAGAGTTTACTGTTGTTCAAGAAGGAAATCCTTAAGTAAAGTTACTAACAAATGCAAGTATTTCTTAATTCTTAATTTATCAATGTATTTTTATAGAAAAAGAGATGCATTGTGTAATTTGAATTTCCCTGGTGAAGTAACCAGATAATCACATACTTCTGTGAGTTATACCAGTTATCACTAATATTACTTTTGAATTATGCATTCAGTCAAAAAATCATGATCTGACTGGGAAATTTTCATGTGTCCTAACTAAAAATCAGAATAAACCATGAATTTCAAGGAATATAGGAGGTAAAAACTGAGGGCTTTGTGGGTAATAGCTTCCTAAAGTTACCTGCAAGGCTATATCTTCTGACTGGTTGCTATAGAGCACAATTTTTTTGTTTTTTTGCAGAATGGAATGAAGATGGTGAATGAGCCTAAATAAGTGTCTTTTTTTTTTTCTTATACAGTTTCACCAGTGATCATTAAGGAGTGGGCAGCTTACAAGGGGAAATCTCCTCAGACCCCAGAACTGGTGGAAGCCCTGGCCTTCCGGGAATGGACCTGCCCCAATCTGAAGAGGCTTTGGCTGGGCAAGGCAGTGGAAGACAAGAACCGTAGGATGAGGGCCTTTCTGGCCTGCATGAGGTCTGACACCCCAGCCATGCTCAACCCTGCCAACGTGCCCACTCACCTCATGGTGCTCTGCTGCGTCCTACGGTGCGTACCAGGGTAGCAAGGGGAAAGGGTAACAAATCAGGGTGTCTTTTTTGTTTTTCTTTTCTTTTTCCTTTTTTTTTTTTTTTTTTTGCCAGTCCTGGGGCTTGAACTCTGGGCCTAGGAGCTGTCCCTGAGCTTCTTTTGTTCAAGACTAGCACTCTAACACTTGAGCCACAGCTCTACTTCTGGCTTTTGTTGTCTATGTGGAACTGAGGAATTGAACCTAGGGATTTGTGCATGGTAGGCGAGCACTTTACCACTGAGCCATGTTCCCAACCCGAAATCATGGTGTCTTGAACTCAGAATAATCTAGGCTGTATAATGTAGAATAATGTAGGCTGAATAAATGCAATAAATAATTTATAGTACACAGTGAGTTTATAGAAAGGTATATTGTAAATACTGTACAATGATTTTAAACATAAATATTAAATAATTTTGATATTTGAATATGGAGAAACTATGTTTTATATATTAGCAATTCTTTTGTGGAGTTTGTGTTTTCTTCCCCCTTTATTTAGTCATTGTGAACATGGTTATATTTTTTTTACAGACAGTCACTTGGTTCTGGGTGATGATCCAGCATGTGTTATCTACCTTATTGCTCACTTTGTCCTGGCTCTAGGCCTCTGGACTTCTCTTGGGTTAGTCCTAGGACACTTTCTTACTTTCTGGCTGCGTAGGTGCATCTTGTGTTTCTCTTCTTTGGTGCCAGCCATCTGCAAGGGAGCAGCTTGGTTTCCTGAAGCAGATGTTTGAACCCAGGCTGGTATGCCCCTATGGCCTTTCTCCTGGGCCTTCTCATCTTACAGTGATGGGTGGCTGTGTCATTTAAGATTCAGATTCATTTGAATTTGTAGACATCAGATGTTCACTAGGTTTTAGAGATTGGATGGTTTTGAAAGAATCAAAGTTGCAAGTGCAATATAAAAAACAAAAATTTTTTAGTTGCATACTTCAGTGTAGTTTTCTAACAGACTATTTTCTTACTGAATCGCCATGTGATTATCAAAATCAACCACATAGATCCTTTAGTTGGTCCACGTCAGGCTCATTTCTTAGTTTCCCAGCAGTGTTTTCTGTGATAAGAGACACACTTCAGGCTCTCTCTGTTTGCAAGAAAGATTCCCCCCCCCAGGGGTCACACGATTTGGTCTGTCTTGTTGGTCAGGATTTATACCTTCTGTGTGAAGAGCTGTTTTGAAACATCTCTCAGTCCAGCCATCCATGTATCTGTCAGTGTGGGCTTTCGCCAGTAGTCTTCACCCATAACACCATTATTTATTTTGGCATACCTTAATGTTGTGGTAGCTAGTATCCATGGTGTCCAACTACCCTACTAGGAGGTAGTATTTGAAAACCAGTTTCTTTCACTAGTCACTCCTTATGCCCTGTCTCTCCAGCTGTATTTATGGATCCATATGACAGCAATTGTCTGTATACTTCTTTTTTTGTTGGTCGTGGGTCTTGAACTCTGGGCCTTGTCGCTGTTCCTGAGCTCTTTAGCTCAAGGCTAGCGCCCTACCACTTGAGCCACAGCACCACCTCCATTTTTCTGGTGGTTAATTGGAGATAGGAGTCTCATGGATGTTCCTGCTGGGGCTGGCTTTGAACTCTGATCCTCACATCTCAGCCTCCTGAGTAGCTAAGATTACAGGTGTGAGCCACCAGCACCTGCCCTGCCTGTATTTCTATCCCAGTAAAAACCATGAATTCACTTTGGTCCCCCTTCCTTGCACCCTTCTTGTTCATGTTCCCAGTGTAGCATGGAGCTGTGCTCCCTTTAGAAGTTGACTTTACCCTCTGGCTAGATCTTTTGATGGTCCAGTTGGCTCCACTCAACCCTATACTCACCTCTCCTTATGGGTCCCACCTCTTTGACTTTAGAAAGGAAAGGACCATATTTTTTTTTGTTTCTTAAAGTAATCATGAAATTTAAGACCATTTACTTGGTTTAAGATGACTTACCTGAATAAAGGTTGATCAATAGAGCATTTCATGCTTAATTCATTAACATTATTTTACTAGGTTTTTGTTTTTAAAGTTTTCTGGTCTCCTCTGATTAAGGACCATTCAGTTGATTGATTCAATTAAGGACATATTTTTATTTACCAAATCATCTATTAGTCAAAATTTAAGATGGAGACTTCAGGTGATTTGAAACTCAGTTAACAAATGGATTTGATCACTTGCATTCCTTCTTCCAAGTGTGAAATGTTATGTAAAGCCTGACTTAACCCAGAGTGTCCTGGAACTGAAGTCATGAATGGAGTATGATGTCCACATTTTCATCATGCCACATTCTCAAGTTTGTGGTCCTTGCTGTGGCAGTCCTGGCTTCTCTTGTTGTGTCCTGACCTTTTATTCTTTCAGTCCCAGAAGTGGCTAGTGCCAGCTCTGAGAGGCATAAATATGGGGGCACAACTCCTTCCAACTCTGTGCTTCTGTGTGCTTGTCTCCCCCAGCTTCACTGTGAACCTTCTCTTCGCTGTTCAAAAGAGGAGACGTAGGCTAGGCATTATGAACAGACAAGAATGTGCTGTAGTAAAGACTATTTACAAGCACAGGGAGATAGCCTGTGACTATAGCTTTTCAACTCCCATATAGGCTTTTCTTTGTTTAGATTTTGTTGTTGTTGTTGGTTTTTTTTTTTTTGTTTGGCCAATCATGGGGCTTGAATACAGGACCTGGGTTCTGTCCCTGAGTCTCTCTGTGCTCAAGGCCAGCACTCTACCACTTGAGCCACAGCGCCACTTGTGGCTATTTCTGTTTATGTGGTACTGAGGAATCGAACTCAGGACTTCATGCATACTAGGCAAGCACTGTACCACTAAGCCACATTCCCAGCCCTCTTTCAGCCCTTTTTGTTTAGATTTGACAGGTATTTCTTCATGATTAGATTCGGTCATGCAGGGGAGGGGTGGGGAGGACTGGGAATGTGCTTAGTGGCACAGTGCTTGCCTAGCATACATGAAGCCCTGGGTTCAACTCCTGAGTACCACAGAAACAGAAAAGGCCAGAAGTAATGCTGTGCCTCAAGAGATAGAGTGCTAGCCTTGATCAAAAGAAGCTCAGAACAGTGCCTAGGCCTTAAGTTCAAGCCCCAGGACTAGCAAAAAAAAAACAAAAACAAAAGTAAGAGATTCAGTCCATGCATTCAGGCACAATGAAACAGAACATTGGGGTGGTATTCTTCTTGTAACTGAAGACAGGTTTGCCTTTTACTGATACTGTGAATCTTAACCTCTTGGTAGGGTCCTGTGGAATATTTCTGGGTTGTTAAATGTTGCCTTATGGCCACAATTGGGATGTGTAAGGGAAGAATAACAAGTCATTTCAATATCTGAAATACTCAGTAGCAGAAATAAGGAAGAAAGAAATCAGAGCAGAGGGTAGCATGGAATGGGGCTGAAGGCAGAATACATGAGAGACTAGTAGATAAGACTGGACTAAATAAGTCCCGGAAAGACTTAAATTAATGCCCTCCCTCAAGGGTAAGGTCAGAGCACCCTGTTCATAACATCAGGGCCCATGCTGCCCAGATGCTGCTTCTCTGCTCTTGGAGCTCTGGCATTTTTCAGCTTCCATGCTAGTCTAAGACAGTGAAAGAACAGTGTAGAAAATTGTAAAATGGTATAGATAAATAAACCTTACCTTTCATAGTATGAAAGTGAAGGTAAGTGAGGAGGTTAAGAGATCTCCCAAAGCCTATTTCTAGCAAACTCTTCATGTAGTGTTTTACCCTGCTTAGAACTTTTAAAGAAAAAAATTTCAAAAGTTCTCTAGGAAGATTTGGCAGTGTGAAACATTCATTCTAAATGTGCAAATCAGGATAGTCTGAATAAATGAGTTATCCAAGAGTGAGCTGCTGTTGTTCTGTCTGTGGATTTTAGCGTCTAACCCACACATATATGTATGCTCATTCTCTTACTGTCTGTATCTTAGAAAAGCAAATGGTAACTTTGGTGTGGAAAGGCAAATGGTGGAGACAGACAATCCAACCAAGTAGGCCATGTGTTCCTCCAGCTATGTTGAGTTCTGAGGATCTGTGCTGCCAGAAAAGCAAGAAAAATCTGGGCATGTGGCCAAGACCATCTTTTTCTGATTCAAAAATGCAAAAGGAAATTAGTGCAGAGAGTTAGTGTTCATGGATCGAGGTTGCAGTTTGGGAAGATGAAACACATCCTGTGGATGAGGGTGGTAGGGCTATGACTGCATGACTGTACTAACCTCACTGGAACAAACATTAAAAAATTACAGTTATACTTACAATGGTGAATTTTGTATGTATTTTTTTTAAATAGAGAAAAAAATAAAGAAGCCTAAAAACAAATATACTTTATGGAAAAGAGTGTTACATATTGAACATATTCTCTTGTCCAGTGAAATTTTTCAAACACCAGTAGGGTATTTTTTGTCCCTGTTTCTTTTTTTTTTCTTTCTGTCTTCCTGTCTTTCCCTCCCTCTCTCCTCCCTCCCTCTCTCCTCCCTCCCTCCCTCCCTCCCTCCCCCCTCTCTTTTGTCGTGGGACTTGAACTCTGGGCCTGCGCGCTGTCCCTAAGCTCTTCAGCTCAAGGCTAGCCCTCTACCACTTGAGCCACAGCGCCACTTCTGGCCTTTTCTGCTTATGTGGTGCTGAGGAATCGAACCCAGGACCTCATGTATGCAAGGCAAGCACTCTACCACTGAGCCACCTTCCCAGCCCCATCCTTGTTTCTTTATCAAGCTCTAATAAAAATTCAATAAGGCATTTAGGACTTACCGTATTCAGTCAATTGCAAGGGATGCAGTTTTTATCATTGCAAATATTTCTTTATTTTTATTTTTGAATTAGTATACATTAATAGTATTGGCATCCTGTGGAGTGAGCCAAGTTGTCACACAAGAGTGTTGGTACAGAAAAGGGAAGCCAGATCCTTGACAGAGTTGTTCTAGTGGAAGTTAGAGATTTGGAAATTGGTTTCCTTTTGACTGCCCATACCAGAATGCATCCCATTTGAAGGCTGTAGTTGTAGAGACTGTCCTGTGTGTTAATATTCCTTAAAGTCTCTTTTCTTTTGTGGACCCTTCTTGCCCTTCCTCATTGTTCAGCTGCTGTTGGAAAGTTCTTCAGTTGCTGCTCTTCATCTTTCTTATTGTGACCTTAAATCTTTTCTGTTGTGATCCAGGAGGAAGATTATGATAGAAAATCAAATTTAATTATCACAAGCCAGTTATGTGAATTGCTGCTTATCATGTTCTTTGAGGTTTTAAATATTTCACATGAATCAAATTGAAAGGGATTATTGACCAGCTAGTTAGCTTATAGAGGGCAAAGTTTAGCATATTGATTTTAATTACTCTAAAGCATTCTGGTAAGCCCACATGATGATTACATTTTTATATACCCTCATGTGAAAATAGGAAAGCTGGAAAGAAAGTCTTAGTATCTTCTTAGCTCCAGGCATTCCTAGTGTTTACTTAGATCCTCCTGCTAGGTTCATCTACTTAGTCATTCTGCTTCAATCCTTTCTTTCCCTTCTCAGGTACATGGTGCAGTGGCCAGGAGCTCGCATTCTACGGCGTCAAGAACTGGATGCCTTCCTGGCTCAGGCGCTGTCCCCCAAACTCTACGAGCCTGACCAGCTACAGGAGCTCAAGGTAACATATCAATCCTGTTTCATTGTCTTGGGAAGTCTTGCTTTGGATCTTGGTGTAACAAAGCTAACTTTCACCAAACAGAATTACTTCAGTGCACTAAACTAATGATACTAATTTGATGTGAGTTGAGAGCCCTCAGGGCAAAGGGACCATTCCTGTCTAGTTATAGATTTGCCATCCCCAACAATCAATGCCACTTTCCCCTTGTTTATCTCTAATGGATGTTTATTCTTGTTTTTCACATCAGGAAGTAAACTTCTCTTTTTTTGTTTTAGGAGGGGATTCCAGGCCCTGAGAGGGCTTGATCTTAAGAATTTTCTAACATCTAGCCAGGATTCTTTTTCTTATTTCATTCCATTGTTCCTAGCTACAACTTTAGTTTTCTTTAAAAAATATTCTTTGTCCTTCAAATATTGTAAAATCCCTTTATAAAGAAAAAAAAACACTTGAAGAACGATGTTACACTATCATCCCAACACCGTTTGAGTCAGCATTTATCATCATATTCCTTTTAATTTTGCCTTCTAGTGGTTTCTTTTGTTCTTTGTTTTGACAATTTTTGTGTTCTGTAAGTTGTCACCCAATTTTTAGTGAATATATCCTTTCAGTATACCTTTATTAGTTGATATGTTCACATAATTATAATTGCTTTCTAATTTCTATATTAAATGTTAGTTCAAGACTTTTCAAAGTTAGCTAAATCATAGATCTGCCTTTTCTTTTTAATATCAGGGTTTTTTTTCTTTACCATCAATTACATATTTATTTATTTATTTATTTTATAAAGTTTGATTTGCAATCAGTTAATCTCTTTTGACAAAATTACCTTCACTTTTAGATCTTTTTGCTGTTCTTTATGAACGCATCTTTTCATGCAGAGGGATTTTAAACTTGCTTTATAGATTTTTAGTATTTGACAGGTGATGCTCAATAAATTTCTGGTTTTCCCTAAATCACTGTGTTAAATTTTCTAATTTGGTGTTGAGTGGCACTCACCTGAGGCTTTTGATGACTTTGAAATAAGCTAAGTGCAAAACCCAAATGTAGCAGAATTCCCCTCAAATGGTGTTCTTTATGGATCAAGCTTTTCTATTTGTCAGGCAGAAATTGTTATTGTCTTTAACGCTTTTGTTTTCGGTGTCAGGCAGTGTGGCGGGCCCAGTCAGGTCCTCCTGGGTGCCCGTCACCACCGTCCTCGCCGCAGGCTGTGCTTCAGGGGGTGGAAACACTGCCCTAGAGTGTGGTGCCACCCTCTACCTCTACTCCTGTTTCTCTTGTGTAGATTATTCCTTCAGTATTGACATCCCAGTTCTGAAAATCAGACCGCCAGGGATCAGGTATGCCCACCAAGCCTTATTCACCATCAAGTTACTTTAACCAAAGTTCATCTTATCTCCCATATCCTTTTCATTTTCGGATCCACACACAGAATATAACTTTTGAAAGAAGCTTTCATTTTGGTTCTTTTGAGGTCTTAGTACTTTCATGGTTTTCTACTGATTCTTCATCTAAGGCGAGGTGTTTCTAGAGATATATCAGAAAGACACATTCCATATACAGTTTCCTTCTGTCTCACTCATCGCCGCCCTGGGTCTTCTTGTGTGGAGGTCGATGGTCCCCTTCACAAGCACAGCCCACACCATGAGAGCTTCATTGTCAGGATTAGTGCGTATTTCAAGAGAGCTATGAGAAAAGTAACATTTGCTGAGGGTAAGGCAGTTTTTGGTGGTTGTTTTTTGTTGTTGTTGTTTTTTTTTTTAAGATTAAAGATTCTCTTAGTTATCACATTGAGAAATGATAAGAATAATCCTTATTTGTTACCAAAATTCATATGCAGAGCTGAGGGTTCCAAAATTCAGTGATAGAAAACTAAATTGCTTTTAATGCTTTTTCATTTAACCATTAAATGTTTTTGACATACCAAAAGCAATAGCAGTGCCTGTCTGTAAAATGCCACTTTACTGTTAAAGATACAGTCACCTCTTGACTGTTGCTGCTGCTGTGCTGGGACCCTTACCGGTTTGTGGATTGCCCAGACCTTATCGCTCTTCTCCCCTTCACTGCCCAGCTCATGCTTTGCCATCAGGGAGCAAAAGAGGAAGAAAAAGACCCACTTCTTATAGTTTGGACTCTTGTTAGCTTTTCTGATGGGAGGTTCAATGGGAAAAAGCATTGCAACCATTAGCTAAAATGAATTTTCAAGAATTTCATTTCATCCATGCTTTCTTCGTCTACCATGTCCATGAGTAATTGAGCGTGTTCTGTGTGATTCCTTAATATCTGTGACGGTGATTGATAATCCTCATTTTTTTCCTGTTATATTTTCAAAGCTGTTTTTCTAAGTTACACTTTGAATGTAATCATTAAGGTAAAATTAGTGCTGAGCTTGGGTTTCAAGGAGGGTGGGTGAAGGACGAGGAGAAGGAACTTTGTACAATTATGATATGTGTACAGTTTCTTCTCCCTTGCTCTTGACATCCCTATAATTGCTTTAAATTCTTTTAACAGTTTCACATGCCAAGTGCAGAATATAAAAGATGGAAAATGAAGAGCTTTAAAGACAGTATTAGGGACGTGCAACATGTCTGTGATACCTGTAAGAATTATTTTGAATATAGGTAAATATGACAAATTAAAGTAAGAGTCTATTGCCCAGTAATTAGAAGTTGGACAAAGTCACTTCACTGAAATTGTTCATAAACTAATTAGGCAGAAAAAAGTACACACACACACACACACACACACACACACACACACACATATTTCCTATAAAATCAAAATATTTGTTTCTCTACTAGAGGAATTTCAATTAATGTTGAATATTTATCTCTTGGCATAAGAGAATAAAATTAGAATGTGAATATCTGATACCTTGAGTTCTGTGGTGGTCTGTACAGTAGAGTACTATCAGAAATACCTGTGTCCTAGGGTTATTGAGAGCTGGCAGTGAGATAATGCATATACAAAATCATTTTTTATTAAGTTCCTCATAAATGTTATATACTGTTGTACTATTTCTTGTATAATTAGCGTGTAAGGAAAGAAAAATAATTCATTATAAGGTTTTACAATTTTTCTGCTGAGCATGATGATGCTTGCCTTAATCTCCACTACTTAGGAGGCTGAGGTAGAAGATCTAGAATCAATGCCAGATTTTGCTATACCAAAAGTGAAAACAAAAGGAAGAAATCTATACAATGATGGAAATTGTTATGTAGCTTTTTTTTAAGCTGTTCGATTAATGAAAGTTGTCATTACTGAAATTACTAATTACCTCAAAACCATAAACATCATTTTTAAGATCCATAAAAAATCCAGCCCTTCAACCAGTGGGGAGTTTGTATGCAGTGTATTTTTTTATTCCTGCTTCAGCAAATGCAGAGATGAATAGTTCTAACTACAGTGGTTCTGTGCTGTGCCCATCTGCTTAGCTATCTTAAACTCAGCATGTGTACAGCAGCTAGTTAGTAGGGCTTTGTTTCTGGACATGACCAGCAGCAGCTTGCGACCAAGAACCTTGCACAGGCTGTTGCATGTGCATCCATAGACAGGAGGGATGACATGTATGCAGAACGTTTGCATAGAAGCAGAGGACCATTAACTTCATCACTTTTCTCCCCCTAATCCTTGACCCAAGTTCTCTAGCAATAGAGTACAGAGGTGCTGGGCTGGAATCAGTGGATACTCACCTGACTAGAAAGAATTTATGGTCACTATCTTTAGAGTGAGGGATCAGGAGACCTGTCTCCTGGGCTTGATCGTGTTTACTCATGGGCTCTACCTTCGCTTGACACTCATTAATAGCTAGTTTTCTCTTTCTGCTGTGAGGAGTCTCCTTCCTTTCTGTAGCTCACAGATAGGGCTAAATAAATGAGACTAAAGTCTAATGAAACCAGTTGTGTTTTTATCCCTTTTGCTTCAGTTCCCTCTTTTTCCACATTGCACATAAATGTGAGAGTGCATGTAATTCCATCCGGCCAGCTTCTCCTGCTTCCCAACACTTATAGGGGGAATGTAGAAACAGTGATACACACTAGGATCAGGAGGTGTAGAGAAAAAATATTTGTAAATCTCTGAGTTAGTACTCTTTCAGGTTTTGAAAGTTTTATTACACTGATTTAAAACTTTAGAAAAGAGCCAGGTGCCAATGGTTCATACCTGTAATCCAGCTACTTAGGAATCTGAGATCTAAGAATTGACAGCTCAGGCAGGAAAGCCTGTGAGAAGCTCATCTCCAGATAACCAGCAAAAAGCCAGAAGTAGAGCTATGGCTTAAGTGGTAGAGTATCAACCGTTAGCAAAACAGCTAAGGGACGGCGGCAGTGGTCAAGCCCTGAATTCAAGCCCCAGTACTGGAGCATACATGTATATACATATACTCATATGCACACACACACACACACACACACACACACTTAGGCAAGGTTATGAAATAGTATTAACCAATCATGTGAAATGTTGGTATGAGTGACATGAAATAGCAAATAATAACAAACTTATTAGGATTTGATATCAGAATGATCTGGTTTTGTCTTTCATGCAAATCTATTGTAGTGCTATTATGGCGAAGAATTGTTTGGACTGATGTTGCCCAAAGACTGCATTCTTGATAAGCCACAGAAGTGGGGAGACAGAAACTAGAGCAGAATTAAAACTGTCTTGGATAATCCACAAACTGGGTCCTTCACACACAGATGATCAAAAGTTGACTGTACTGGTGTTAGGTATCTTAACTCTGCCATCACATGGGCACAGCAGACACCAGTTTTCAGCAGATTTCAGTGTTGTGCTCAGCTGAAACATAGTATCTAGTGTTGCATTGTTGGTTTGCAAGCTGTCTATTTCTCCTAAAATACTAAGATAATTTGATTAACAAGTGGCTATATGGGACATCTATCTCTATATATGTATACATATAATAGTATAAATTTATTCAGAATGAATTATACACAGTTATTTAAAAAATAACTGCCTGAGCCAGGTGCCGGTGGCTCATGCCTGTAACCCTAGCTACTCAAGAGGCTGAGATCTGAGGATTGCGGTTCAAAGCCAACCTGGGCAGGAAAGTCCATGAGACTCTTTGTTAACTACCAGAAAACTGGAAGTAGCACTGTGGCTCAAGTGGTAGAGCTCTTGCCTTGAGCTGAAGAGCTGAGGGACAGCGTTCAAGCCCAGAGTTCAAGCCCCACGACCAACCAAAAAAAAAACTGCTTGAAAAGTTTAGCATCTTAGAGTATTCCTTTTTGACCACCCTTTTTGTCAGTCAGAGCCTGTGTTCAGATCTGAAATGTGAAGTATTATTTCATGAAGTGATTGTGGAGCTCTGGGCTTCTGAGGATACCCTGGGTGACATTCAGCCATAACACAGTATTACCCATACTGTGTAATAATTTATGAATGCAAACTGGAATATTTCAGTATGTTCATAAAACATGCTCTTAAACTTAAATGTGTCAAAAATAACCTAAGTCAGTAAGAGCAGGTCTAGGTGAGGCTCAAGTGATACTTAGTCATGCTTACGTCGAGGTTTTGTGCTCTTTACCTGTGGGGAATTTGACTGGGACTATTGGGAGAGTTAGGTACTGTAGTACTCTTCTGCCATAGAAATTACTCTTTTCAATTTAAAGATTGAGAACCTAGACCCCCGAGGAATTCAGCTGTCAGCCCTGTTCATGAGTGGAGTAGACATGGCATTGTTTGCCAACGACGCATGCGGACAGCCCATCCCCTGGGAACATTGTTGTCCTTGGATGTATTTTGATGGGAAGCTCTTCCAGTCTAAACTCCTCAAAGCCAGCCGGGAAAAGACCCCACTCATCGACCTCTGTGATGGTCAGGTATGTTGGAGAGTCAGGGTGGCCATCTCTAACTATAGTTAAATCTTTTGTCTTTTATAGTGTATTTGTCATGAAACATACAAGAGAAGACCCAGCCCTGTGTTACCAAATATCACCTCAGGACTCCCACTGAGCCACTTCTTGGGAGACCATTGGTTCTTATTATTTGTGACAGCTAGGTTCTGACTTCACTTTGAATACTGAGTTAGTGAATCTTAACCATTGTTCCTGAGAAAATTCAGGGTTTGGTGCTTGCAAGTTTCTGCTTGTGTATTCTCACATTTTGTTCTTTATGGGGTTCTACTTACAGGCAACTCACTTAGTATATGTGATTTGTTGAACTTATTGCCAACCCCACTGTCAACTTATGCCATTGGAAGCTTGTCTGACACATAGAAAGCAAAAACAACAAAAGCATTAAAGCACAGTGTGTATGTCTGTGTGTATTCTTATTTCTAGTATGAGTTAAAACAAGCCAGGCTAATGTTATTCATCTGATCTCTGCTTGGATTGCAAGAAGTGAATATCAGCAAGTAGACAAGTAGACACATGTGCAGATAGATAGTCAATAAACAATAGTCAATAGATCTTAGTTTGTTAGTGCTCATTCAACTGTAGTTACATTACTGTGAGTGACATTTTTACCTACATGGTTCTTGACTTCCAGGCTGAGCAGGCTGCCAAGGTGGAAAAGATGCGGCAGAGTGTCCTGGAGGGGCTCAACTTCTCTCGGCAGAATCACCCGCTCCCCTTCCCACCACCTCCTGCTCTGCCTTTCTATCCCACATCTATGTACCCACGGCACTTTGGGCCCATCCCACCCGCACAGGGCAGGGGTAGGGGCTTTGCAGGTAAGCTATTTGTCAACTTACTCAGGCTGGGATAGAAAGGGTGATCCTTCTCGTGTAGCCATAGCTTACTTTGCTAAGACTGTTATTTGTGGGTCGTAGACAGTTGACAGTAGTAATCCTCCAAATTAGGGAGGAAAGAGCTGGATTCCAGAGATGATCTGAAAGAGAAAGGGAGCCATAAGCTCTGATGCAAAGACTGAATGCTAAAGTCTGTCAACAGCTGGCTACAGTGTTCATATTTTTTAAGATTTTTTTCTTCCTCCTGGGCAAGAAATTAAATCCATTTGAGTCAGATCCATTTTCCAGTACTGATGTCACAGGGTACCCATGGTCCTATTGAATGACTGCTAATGAAGGGTGGCCAGCAGTACTGGCCTCTGGAGATGCATGATGATGAGGGGGTGGGAGGGTCTAGGAGACCCCTCTCTCTCCAGCAGCTGAGGAGATGGGGATGCTTTGCTTTGTCTCATACCCTTAAGGGGCCCTAAGCCACATTCCTCATGTTTCTCCCCTGTCTCTTTCTACCTTAAATCCTACAGGAGTCTGTGGCTTTGGAGGCCCCTATGGGGAAACAGTAGCAACAGGCCCTTACCGTGCCTTCCGGGTGGCAGCAGCATCAGGACACTGCGGAGCCTTCTCAGGCAGTGACAGCAGCAGGACTAGCAAGTCCCAGGGCGGTAATTATACCCACACCCTTTCCAGAGCTTCTGCCTGCCAGTACCTCTTCTGCTCCAGTGGCTGGTGCCTGTCTTCCTTGACTGTCCTTGAGAGCCACCTTCTCCACCACAGTGCCCCTTCTCATGGGTCCCTGACTGGCCCTCTGCCTGCAGGTCTCTGCAGTGACTTGGCCATAGCTGTCTCTCTTTTCAGGGTAGGCCACTGTGTGTTCTCCTAGAACAAACCCATCTCATGTTTGGGTCACTTGATCAGCACTTCATGCTCACAGGCTGAGCTGCTGGCTTATCAATTGCATTGCAGGTCTGTTCTAACACATCTAGAGTAATGGCTTAGCCTATCTGTAGCCACAGAAGGCCCATCTGCAGCCTCTAGGACTTTTCCGCCCTGGGGCTGGTCCTGTAGAACAGCCTTCATTTTCTTTTCTTTTCTTTTTTTTTTTGTCTATTGTGGGGCTTGAGCTCTGGGCCTGGGCACTGTTTCTCAGCTCCTCAGCTCAAGGCAAGCACTCTACTACTTGAGCCACAGAGCCACTTCTGGTTTACTGAGTGGTTTATTGGATATAAGAGTCTTACAGACTTTTCTGCCCAGGCTGGCTTTGAACCTTGATCCTCAGATCTCAGGCTCCTGAGTAGCTAGGATTATGGGCATGAGCCACCGGCACCGACTAGCCCTCATTTTTTTGATGTGATTCAGCTCCTTGTCATGCCAGGGTGCTACTACTGGTCTGTAGTTGGGGATTAGCAGAGAGAGGGGAGGATACAAGGAACTTGCTTCCCAACTTTACTACTATGGTGTTTGAATCTCCCACCTGTGCTGTCCCGAGTGGCTACCACTAGCCACATGTACATGAAATAACTTCCATCATGGCCAGTAGTATATACATGGAAAAAATTAAAGTAGCTTGTTAGGGTTTTTTTTGTTGTTGTTGTTGTTTGGTTGGCTGTTTTGGTTAGTCATAGGACTTGAACTCAGGGCCCAGGTATTGTCCCTGAGCTTTTTTGCTCAAGGCTAGTGTTCTGCCACTAGAGACACTTAATTGAAGATAAGAGTCTTACAGATGGTCCTGTCTGAGCTAGCTTTAGACTGTGATCCTCTGATCTCAGCCTTCTGAGTAAATAGGATTATAGTCATGAGCCACCAGCACCCAGCTCAACTTGTTAGTTTTTTATCTTCATCATATGTTGAGATGATATTATTGGGCAAAGTAAGATATATTATTAAAACATTTTTCCTCTTTCTTTGTACTTGTTCACATGACGGTTAGAAAACATAAGGCCCATTCTAGATTCTTGGTGGCCAGTTCTGACATAGTTGCTTCAGAATTGTGTAGAGCTCATGATAATGTATTTCCCTGCCAGAGCACAAGATGCTAGAGGCTCTGTTTTGCTATTGGTTAATGATTTAAGAATTTTCTTAGATAAGAAAATTTTAGAATATGCAAACAATTATCAAAAATTAGTAGAGATTGGTGAATACAATTTAGATTCTGTTTAAAGAAATCTTAATTAAACAAAATAAGAGTTATTGAGCTGAACATGGTGGTTCATGCCTGCAATCCAGCACCGAGGAGGCAGAAGCAGGAAGTTTAAGGCCAGTCTGGGGTACACAGTGAGACCTTGTCTCAAATAAAACATGGGCTATTAATAACAGTTCAGTCATAGATGTTTTGCCTGGCATCCAAAAGACCTTGAGTTTAATTGAGAAAGAGAGGGAAAAGATGATCCAAACAACTATATTAGTTTCTATAATGCTTTATTGATTATGGAAACCAATACTGAAAAGTTTTTTGCCTATTTGTCTGTGCCACTCAAGCTATGTTGTAAATATTTTGTTTCCTCAGCCTGGCGCTGGTGGCCCATGCCTGTAATCCTAGCTACTCAGGAAGCTAAGATCTATCTGAGAATCACAGTTAAAGGCCAGCCTGTGCAAGAAAGTCCATGAGACCAGACCCTATCTCCACTTAACCACCAGAAAACAGGAAGTGGTTCTGTGACTCAAAGTGGTAGAGCACTAGCCTTGAGCAAAAATATGTTCAGGGACAGCACATAGGCCCTGAGTTCAGGCCATACCGCCTACCATTTTTTTTAAAAAAAAGTTGTTTTCTCATGTATTGCTTTCTTTTGTCTCTGTGTGTGTATGTGTGTGCAGGAGTACAACCTATACCTTCTCAGGGAGGGAAACTAGAAATAGCTGGCACTGTGGTTGGCCACTGGGCTGGGAGCAGGCGGGGCCGTGGAGGCCGGGGGCCCTTTCCACTGCAAGTAGTCTCCGTGGGAGGACCAGCAAGAGGGTAAGCTCCAGACTGGAAAAATGAATCTAACATAAATGCTAAAAAGATCTTAGATTTGTTTTTATATCATTAGGTGCAGTCTTCTTTCATCATTCTTAATAGTTGCACAGAATCTTATTTTTATATAACATTATATAATCAACTATTATTAAATATTTAGCTATGTGTTCAATATACGAGTTCTCTTTTAAAAGTTGTTTTAAAGTATTTTTCAAATCAAATAGTTTCAACTGAATGCTATTGGCTCACGCCTGTGATCCTAGCTATTCAGGAGGCTGAGACTAGAAGGATCCCTGTTCAAAGCCAACACTGGTACAAAAGTCTGTGAAACTTGTCTCTAACCAAAAATAAATGCTGGACTGCAAGTGTTGGCTCAATTTCTAGAGTCTCAGGCATGAGCAAGAAAGCTTAGTGATAGTTCCAAATCCTAGTACCAGCACACACACACAAAAATGTGGGCCAGATGCTGGTGGCTCACACCTGTAATTCTAGCTACTAAGGATGCTGGTCTCTGAGGATTGCCATTCAAAGCCAGCCCAGGCAGAGAATCATGAGACTTCATCTCCAGTTAATCACTGAAAAAGCTGGAAATGGTGTTGTGGCTCAAATGGTGGTAGGGCGCTAGCCTTTTGAGCCAAAGGAGCCCAGGGACAGTGCCCAGGCCCACATTTCAAGCCCCAGGACTAGCTAGCTAGCTAGTAATAAATAAATAAATTAATTAATTTTTAAAAATGGGCTTGAAGCAGAAAAATATTGATTCCTTTGAATAAATTTTTAGTATGACCATAAATAAACTCAGTGCCTCATACAGCAGACTAGTCCCCATAGTATCTATTTGATAGTGTTTTTTAAATGTGGTCTTTGAGAGATTCATGTCTATTTGCTCTTTTTTTTCCCCTTATTGATCTAGACGTCCAAGGGGAGTTATTTCTACCCCAGTGATTAGAACATTTGGAAGAGGTGGAAGGTACTATGGCAGAGGCTATAAAAGCCAGGGAACGATTCAGGTAATGTCCCCACAAGTGTCACAGTGTTGCTCTGTCATTCCTTATCTGTGTCTCCTTTCTGAACTAGACTGAAGGGCGATGATTGTGTTCTGTAACTGTCAGGCCTTGTAACACCATATACTGGTCCAAGACTCAACAGATGTAAATTCCTTTAAGCCCTAGTCATTGTCATCATTTGGAAGCCTTTCCGGTTTCTTTTCTGGTAAGACACAAAGGCCTAGGTTTCTGGACATCCCTCACCCAGGGTAGCTGCTTCCTGGCATTTTCCAGAAGTGACATTTCAACACCACAGACTAGGACCCAGTGGGTAATTAATTTCTATCAGATTTATCTCAGCTACTGGATCTTTTTGTTTGTTTATACATAAAAATGCAAACACTACATTCAGAGTTGTTTTATTTTGAAATAAGATCCTCATGTATTCTTATTGTTTCTAGGATTTTATTTCACCTCTTTTGTCTTATAGTCATGTGTTCATTCTTCTGGATGAGCCCATTTGTAGACTTTCTTTATGGAAGTATACACTAAGAAGAAGCTCACACACTTACGTGTGAGTCACATAAGTATACTCTCCTCCCTCCCCAGTAAAATACTTCATCTCTTTGTGTTGAGTCTTCTGGTTCCATCAAAAGACAGGAATTTTATTCACCCTGTATTATAACATCTAATTTTCTATCCTGAGAATCTCAAGAATCTCAGGCTTAGCCAGGTGCCAGTGGTTAATGCCTGTAATCCTAGCTATTCAGAGGGCTGAAAATGTAAGAATTGAGTTTCAAGGCCAGCCCAGGCAGAAAATTCCATGAAATTTGTATTTTCATTTAATTACCAAAAAGCTAGCCGTGGAGCTGTGGCTGAAGTTGTAGCTAACTTTGAGTACAGTGCCCCAAGTTCAAGCCCCAGACCTGACAAAAAGGAAAAATAAAACTCCAGTTTTGTTAGAATTAGAATATCCCACAATGAGGCAGAATTCTTGATTGCACCGTCATTCACTGAGAACAGTTGAAGGAAAATGTTTGCATTTGCTCTCCCTTCATTTGTGTACAATAGTTGTATTCTTATCAATCTGGACAGTGCACCCAGTCCCCTTTATCTCCCCTCCTGCACCCCCTACCCCCAGGCTTATATGTCCACTTTGGTCTCTGAAGGACTTTGGGAACAGCATTCTATGTGAAACATTTTCCTAATCAGGAAACATACTCATTCATTTTTTTCTTACCTATTTTATGTTCCTTTATTTTTTTGTTCATAAAACTTTGCTATCAAAGACATTGCTAATGTCTTTCTCTTCATAGTCATTTGCAGATTGGCTTAAGTGCCCAAGTTGATTGTAGCTTTTCTGTGCTTTTTCTTAAAAGTTTAATGCCTTGTCTTGCATTCCTGATGTTGGTTGTTCTTGATCCTCCTCCTCAGTGTAGGATATTCTCATGTGTGCACTCAGTTCACTTTGAGAAATATGTCTTATATTACAGGTGTTTGGGTTCTATTCTTTTTCTGTGCTGTTTTCACCCTCAATGGCTGTTGCCCTCACTCTAGTTTTTCTTTGCCTACATTCAGTGTTTGGTAGACTCTTCGTTTTGCTATACAACTCACATACTTAAAATTCTCCTGTTTATACAGTCAGTGATTTGATTTTCCTTTTGAACTCAGGGCCTGGGCGCTCTCTCTGAGCTTTGTGCTCTAGCTCTCTACCACTTGAGCCACATCACTTCTGGCTTTGAACTGTGACCCTCAGATCTCAGATTCCTGAGTAGCTAAGATTACAGATGTGAGCCACCGGCATCCAACTTAATTTTTAATTTATTATTATTATATACAAAACAGTTATAGTTATGTAAGTCAAGTAAAGAGTACATTTCTTTTTGGACAATGTCACCCCTTTCCCTCACTCTTGCCCAATTTTTCTATCCTGTACATCCCACAAGTCATGTAGTTTTTATTCAACATGTTTGTTTGTTTCTCTCAGTTGTGGAGCTTGAACTCTGGGCCTGGGCTCTGACCCCCCCTCAGCTCTTCAGCTCAATGCTATCATTCTACCACTTGAGCCACAGCACCACTTCTGGCTTTTTCTGCTTATGTGGTGCTGAGGAATTGAACCCAGGGCCTCATTCATGCAAAGCAAGCACTACCATTGAACCACCTTCCCAGCCCATGTTTGGTTTTCTTAAACATTAATTTTTAGAATAGTTTTCAGGACCAAGAGGAAGATATGGGGACGCATATACCCATGTCCTACTTCTCCTCTTTCTCTCTCCCTCCTTCACACCGAATCTCCCTATTATATCTCCCATCAAAGAGAAAAATTTGTTACAGTTGATGAACTTATGTAACAGAATTATCCAAAGTCCATGGTTTGTGTTAGACTTTGTTCTTGTTTTTGTGTATTCTGCAGGTTTGGACAAATATATACTGACATGTGTCTCTCCCTTTGTAGTATCATTCAGAGTAGGGCACTGCCCTAAATCTTTGTCTTCTGCCTATTCATCCTTTTCTCTCTTGGCAGACACTTGATCTACCTCTTTCCAAACCTTTGTCTTTTCCAGAATGTCACATAGCTGGAATCACATAGGATATTGTTTTTTCAGATCAGGATCTTACACTTTGCAATGTGCATTTTAAGTTCCTCCACTTCTTTTTGCAGATGGATAACTCATTTCCTTGTAGCTATATAATACTCCTTTGTTTAGACATATCAATTTGTTCTGTTATCATTCTGAAGGATATCTTGATAGTTAGCTTGGACGGTTGAAAAAAGTTATATTGTTTTTCAGTGGCTGAATGCTTGTTACCATATATGCAAGACCCTGAGTTTGATTCTTAGCACCACAGATGAAAACCAGAAAAAAAAATATGTGTGTTGGGCTGGGAAGGTGGCTCAGTGGTAGAGCACTTGCCTTGCATGCATGAGGCCCTGGGTTCGATTCCTCAGCACCACATAAGCAAAAAGAAAAAAGCCAGAAGTGGCACTGTGGCTCAAGTGTTAGAGCGCTAGCCTTGAGCTGAAGAGCTGAGGGACAGCGCCCAGGCCCAGAGTCCAGGCCCCATGACCGGACCCCTAAAAAAAAATGTGTATAATTCCTTACTTCTATCTTCTTCCTTCCCTCCCTCCCTCCCTCCTTCTCTCCCTCCCTCTCCCTCCTTCTTTCCTTCCCTCTCCCTCCCTCCCTCCCTTTCTTGCTTTCTTGCTTTTTTTCTTGTCCTGAGGTTTGAACTCAGGGCGTGGGCACTGTCTGACCTTCTTTGGCTTAAGACTAGCACTCTGCCACTTGAACTACAGGTTCATCCACTTCTGGCTTTTTTGGTGGTTAGTTGGGGTAAGAGTCTGACAGACTTTTTTGCCTGGATGGCTTTGAACTGTAATCCTCAGATCTCAGCCTCAGATCTCAGGATTACAGGCATGAGCCACCAGTGCCTGACTTGTGTACAAATTTTTGTGCTAATATAAGTTTTCAACTATATTGGGTGTAAATCCTATGGAACACGATTGTTGCGTTTTTTACTCCCAGTTTCAGGGCTTGAACTCAAGGCCTGGGTGCTGTTCCTGAGCCTCTTTGTACTCAAGGCTACTACTTGAGCCACAGTACTACTTCCAGTTTTTGAGTGGTTAATTGGAGATAAGAGTCTCACGAGGACTTTGCTACCTGGACTGGCTTTGAATCTCGATCTTCAGATCTCAGCCTCCTGAGTAGGATTACAGGTATGAGCCACTGAGGCCTGGCTTAAGATTGCTGCATTTTGAGCTGGGAAGGAGGCTCAGTGGTAGCGTGCTTGCCTTGCATGCATGAAGCCCTGGGTTTGGTTCCTCAGCATCACATAAGCAGAAAAAGCTAGAAGTGGTGAGGTGATAGAGTACTAGCCTTGAGCTGAAGAGCTGAAGGACAGAGCCCAGGCCCAGAGTTCAGGCCCTACAACTGGCAAAAAAAAAAAAAGATTGGTGCATTTTATGGCAATAATATGTTTAGTTTGTAGGAAACCACCAAACTGTCTTTCATAGTGGCTATACAATTTGCATTCCCACCATCTGTAAGTGAGGCTTCCTATTGTTCCACATCCTTACCAGCATTTAATGGTGTCAGCATCCTGAGTTTTGGCCACATATTTGTGGGTAATGGTATTGTGTTTTAATTTGTTCTTGTCTGATGACATATGGTAGTAGAATATCTTTTCATATGCTCACATAATTGCCATTTCTGTATCTTCTTTGGTTAGGTATCTGTTAGGTCTTTGTTGTTTTCCATTCAATTTTTTTAATAATTTAGTTAGTGTTTAGTCTATTCTCAAGGTCTAGCAATTGGCAGTACTAATTCCAGAATATTCTTATCCCATAAAGAAACACTTTACCCACTGGCACTCATTCTCCGAGCCTTCCTTCCCTCCCCAGCAACTGGTACAGTTGATGTATGTTATGCCTCTGGATTTGCCTGTTCCAAGGTTTGGTATAAATGTACATGTTTTAGTACCGCTGGCAGCATTTTGCTCGTCTTCATTACTGAATTATGTTCCAGGGAACATACATCCCACATTTATTAATATGCTGATGGACACATGTTGTTTCCATTTCTTGGCTACTTCAAATACAATAGCTATGATTATTCAGCTACAGATTTGTGGGGGGGCATTTCTTTTTAGTTCTCTAGGCATACAGCTAGGAATAGAAGTGCTTCATTGTATGGTTATTCTGTGGAACTGTTTGGAGACTGTCCAATCGTCTTCCATCATGTCTGTGCTATTTGACATTACCAGGTGCTTATAAGGGTTCCACTATCTTCGTGTCCTTGTCAACACTTAAAAAGTTTCCATCTCAGCTGGTGCTGGTGGCTTATGGCTGTAATCCTAGCTACTCAAGAGGCAGAGATATCTCTAGTTAACCACCAAAATGTGAGATACAGAGCTGTGGCTTAAGTGGTAGAGTGCTAGCTTTAAGCAACAAAGCACGACTTTCCATCTTCTTAATTCTAGCCATCCTAGTATGAATGACCTGGTATCTTATAGTGAGTTTGATTTATATTCCCTATGTTCATTTTCTTCTAATTTTTAAAATCTGTGATTTTCTCCTTCAGGTATTATGCTATTTCGTGGTTATTGTTTTGTTGTTTTTTTTCTAATTTAGGCCTCATTTTTGGCTTTTCTTTTGAATTCTTAAAATTTTTCTTTCCATCTCATTTACAGGGGCTCTTTTAGTTTATTATCTTCACCACTCCCAGTGAACTTAGGGCCTTGCATTTTGGATTTATGCATTTCTGTTTTGTAGCATACCACTTGAGAATTCTTTTTTTTGGTGGTGTGGGGGGGAAGGTATACTTTGATTTGAACTCAGGCCTTTACGCTTGGTGGGCAGGAGTGCTACCACTTGAGCCATATCCCTCAGCCCTAGTGTCATTTCAGTCACTGGTTTTGATCAGAGGAGACATTCTTGGTCTTCTGCCTCCACACCAGGGTTTGAACTCAGAACTTTACACTCATCTGGCACTCTACCATTTGAGCCACTCCTTCAGTTCAGCTTTTTGCTAGTTGTTTTGAAATAAAATCTTTTAAACTTTTCTGTTCAGCTGGCTTCAAACCTCAATCCTTCAGATTTCAGTCTCCTGAGTACTAGGATTACAAGTGTGAGCCACCAGTTCCTAACTCTTGGTGTTTCTACCCCCTGATGTTAGGGATTTAACTCATTTCATTGTTTCTCATTATATTAAATCCTTGGCACCATACCAGTGGCGCTACTTCTCTGCTGCTAGAAGCATCTAGACAGATGTTCTTGGGCTGGATCCTCAACTATTTTTGTTGTTGCTTTGTTTGCTTTACCTATTTTTTAAAAATAATGTTCATATTTGTGTCTTATCTCACCTTAACAAGAATCCTCTATTCAAATCTCCTGCTTAGGTCAGGTGACTAGTATGTGCCACTGTGCTCAGCCTTTTCTTATTGATTGAGATGAGGTCTTGAAGACTGCACAGTTTCACTTCAAACTACAGTCTTCTTCATCTTTGCTTTCCAAGAAGCTAGGCTTACAAGCCTCACCCACCTCTAAGCCTTTTTAAAAATTTTGAGGCAAGTCCCCACTAACTTACTTTGGCTAGACTTTGAATTTGTGGGTTTTTTTTTTTGTGTGGTGGTGTTGTTATTAGTAGTGATAGTGGCTGGAGGTGCGTGAACCACAACTCCGGCCTAGACCTCCTGATTAGTTGGAGATAGTGTCTTGAAGACTTTTGTGTTTAGACTGTTTTTGAATTGTGATCCTCTAGCTTTCAGCCTTCTGAGTAGCTAGTAGTATAAGCAGTGCTCTGCTGGATTCAGACTTGTGATCTTCCTGCCAGACCTTGGATCACAGGTGTGTACTAATATACCTAGCTACTTTTGGTCTTTTCTTATGGGCACATTTTACTGAGGTGCCTTGAGGCCTATGGGGTGTGAATCTATCCACTTGTAAACCTCCCATGGTCCTTTCTTTTGCACACTAGTGAGACTAGTTGTTCACACCTTGAGAATAATTGATATGGGCCCCGAGACTCATGTGCATCTCTTATTAAGGGTATGAAGCCTGCTTACCTAGAAGTTCTGGACTTTTCCTTTCCTTGTCCTTTCATTTCTTCCCACACTTGTCTTTAGTGCAGTGTGGGTCACCCACATACTCAGCGAATGACATTGTTTACTGAGGTGCTGCATTTACTTGTGGCAGAAGAGCAAAGGAAACAGGTTGTAGACAAACAGTAGGGGAGAACCTGCTATCTTCAGTACCCTCCATCCTCTGTGTGTGCCTTACCCTGCAACCCATGGAGCGGTTGCCCTTGACTGCTCCCAAATCCTTATAGCAGGTGCCCAGGAGGTGGTCTGTGCTAAGTGTTGGTTTAGTCCTCCAGATAGACTGTCTAATTGGGAGAAGCCTGAGCTTTGAAGATATACACTTCAAATCCTCAGTATTCATTTTCTTTTCCTTCTTGCTACTGCTGTACTGTTATAGTTTGCGTCAGATCGGGGATTTAGCTTATTGGTGGAGCACTCATCTAGTATGCATAAGGCCTTGGATTTGATCCCCAGCACCATAAAATGAAAGAAAGCACATTATTTGTTTCAAGGTTCCAAAAGAGAATTAAGAGGAGTTGAGGTCTGCTTTTTTTTTTTTTTTTTTTGCGTCCGGTCGTGGGGACTGAACTCTGGGCCGGGGTGCTGTCCCTCAGCTCTTCAGCTCAAGGCTAGCACTCTAACACTTGAGCCACAGCGCCACTTCCGGCTTTTTTCTTTTTTGCTTATGTGGTGCTGAGGAATCGAACCCAGGGCCTGAGGCATGCAAGGCAAGCACTCTACCACTGAGCCACCTTCCCAGCCCCTGCTTTTTTTTTTTTTTTTTAAATGAGGTTCACAGGGTATATATACTCTTTCTCCCTGTTCTTAGTGGAGAGAGTGGACTTTGATTTTTCATTTATTTTTTCAGCAAGACAAACCCTAGCTAGGGCTTTCAGAAAAGGAGGACAGACAGGAAGATGCTGGAGGTCCTTGTCATCCTGTGCTGAGGGAGGGCATGGGCCAAGGAGCTAGAAGATCCTGTTCTTCTCTAGACCATGACCTTCCTTTGGCTAGGACAACCATGTTCAGCCCTAGTCATTGATCCCAAGAGACATTTACAGATTTTGATTTTTATAACTTGAAAACTGGTGCTATGGCTTCTAATGGGTAGGTGCCAGGGGTGCTGTGGGCCAAAGTGGAGGTACATTGATCTTTGATAGAAGAAGCAATTTATATCTCAGGTGTCTTACTGTCATTTTAGAGAATCTTGTTCCAGAAATGTACTGGATCAGGCTAATTTTTTTTCCAGAGAAAATATGTTGAGGGACAGAGATCCTTCCCAAACCCACATGTGCTGTCTATGTACACTGGGCTTTCTGAGGTTGTCCAGTGGTGCTTGTTGGCCTGATGTAGTAGCTCATGTAATTTGGTCACTCCTCTCCAGGCATCTGCGGGTGATCCTGTTCATTTTGGAGGGTACATGGGAGAGCCTTAACTTTAGAGATTTGCCAAAGTGTATTTGTTAGGTTAAAAAATTAAGTCCTGTATGTGGCATTAGATAGAACTCCTGAAATGGGATTTCCCTCATTTTTAGGACATTAACAGCAGAGAAGTTGAGGGAAGGGAACACAGAAGGAACTGACTGGGACAGAAGTTTCACCAACAGAAGGCCACTCAAGGGAAAGACAGTCAGAGGGACCCAGCCTTGCACTTTCTGCTTTTGAGCCTGCAGCCCGTCATAGGGCCAGTCCGGTATCCTCTCTCCCCACCTCTTTATCCAAGGCTGCCTTATTGGTTGTCCTTCCTTTTAAACAGGGCAGACCTCCTTATGCTGCTTCAGCAGAAGAAGTGGCCAAAGAACTGAAGTCAAAATCCGGGGAATCCAAGTCCTCTGCTGTGTCATCAGATGGATCCCTGGCTGAAAATGGAGTGATGGCCGAAGAGAAGCTTGTGCCCCAGCTGAATGGGAGTGCAGGAGACACCAGGGCCCCCCACCCCGAAAGTGCCTTGAACAATGACTCTAAAACGTGCAATACAAATCCTCATTTAAATGCACTAAGTACAGACAGCGCCTGCCGCAGGGAGGCTGCTCTGGAGGCAGCTGTCTTAAATAAAGAAGAGTAAACTTATTTTTTATAGAGGGTGAAGGATGCTGGAAGGGTAAGGATTTAGAAATATCTGGAGAGAAAGAGAGCCTGCAGTTATGTACATTTTGTCCTTTCCGTAAGAGAAAAATGAGGACTTTGGAAATTCAGATCCCTCTTTGATATCAGAGATTTAAACAACACATTTTTAGTTTTAACCAGTTGTAGTCAAAATGCTACAATAAAACAAAAAGAAAGAAAATGAAGAGCATTTGACTCCCGCACTTAAAATGAAGTACACATAAAGTTTAAACTGGTTATGACAAAAGCCTATAGTTGTGTTTCTTGAACTATAAAGAAAAACAAATTTTGGCAGTCTTTAAGTATATATAGCTTAAAATATAATTTCTAGCATTTGGCACCATATGTATGCCATTATATTTGATTTTGCATTACTGTTTCACAATGAAGCTTTGTTTAAGGCTTTGATTTTTATGATTATGAAAGAAATAAGGCACAACCACAGTTTTTCTTTCTTACTTAAATTTCATCACTGTTGATGTGGTTCTTTTGTGTTTAAAAAAGTGCAACTATCGAAACTAAAAAATTATAGAGTAATATTGCCGTTCTGCTGATTTTAAATATACAGTACATCATACATACTTTACAAGCAAGTTCAATGGAGATAAAGTTGAAATCATAGAAGATGCAAATGACCTTTCAAAATCAACACAATATGTTCTGAAACTTTTTGTGACTAATACCATGCATCTGTGATCAATGAACTATGTGGTTTTGAATCGGATGTAGACCATTAGTACTACTACTTGAGCTAAACTTCTGCATGGTTCATAATTTTTAAAGTGTGTAGTTAATATTATGCATGTTATTGTCCTTTCTTCCATTCTTACCAGTACGTGCCCATTTGCAAAACAAAAATGCTAATAATCAGTAATAGTCCTATAAAAATGTTAACTCTGTTTAGTCATTGACTGATCTTGCTCTAACCTTAAAATTTTGTGATTATTGACCTCTGTTGCATTTATTCCAACCCTCCCCACCCTGAAAAAATTATCTAGCCGTTTCAAATATCGACATTACCCTGGTGTATTCACTGCTGTATGCATTATTGTTCTTTGTTGCTGTTTTATGCCTTCATATTAGCAAATATGAAATTCTGTGAAGAAAAAACCCTTTGATCTTAAAAAAAAACACCCCCCCCCTTCTGTAGCAGGAAATAAATTGCTTGTTCTTGAGAACTTTCCCATCAAGAATTTAGTAGAAGCAGGTATACTTCTATCATTTTGATGTTTTTGTTAATGTTTCCAAACAACGTACTTTGAAATCCGAATCACTTCTTATCGTTTTCATATACTTCTGATGCTCTTCATCACATTAGTGATCAGAAATGAGGTGTAATTCCCCCACCCCTGCCCGCAAGAGCTAAGTAGGATCTTACTGTAAGTTGAAGGGAGTTCTGCCCTAACTCATGGATTGTGAAGAATGAACTGCTGTTGGGTCTGATTGACTGTTGATGGATTGTGGTGTGGCGTATCTGGAGGCTATTGAATGCAACTTACAATGCTTAATAAAAATCTTTATTCTTTTAGTATAAACTACTGTGTGGCTTTTAAATTCATTTGTAAAAGCAGAAACCTAGGGAATTTTAATTATAATTGAGATAGCTCCAGAAGGGCTTGATCAAAGTTCAGAAGCAGTATGCCTTTTCAGCGTAATTCCACTCTTCTAGCTCTAGGGAAACAGTAATGTGTAGTGAATATGAACATCTTGTTCATATTCCTCAGGTTCCAAGTTTGGGCTCCATAGTTAGATTTCATGCAGCCAAAAAAGAAATGCTCTAATAAGTTCCAGGCTGTGCGTCCCTGGGAACATGTAAACTCGATCTTGGTTAAGTCGTGTTTTTAACACTCGGGAGTTAATATGTGTGGACTGTGTTTGGTGCATCTTTTTAACCTGTGGCTCTGTTGCTTGACGTAGAACAGTGTCCCGACCTGCGCGGTGCAGTCAGGCAGAGCGCGCGCTTTCCGCCGCACCCGGGGAGGGGCCTGGGAGGAGGGTGGGGCCGGGGTGACGCACGGCCTGTCCCCGCCTCCCGCGGAAATGGTGCGCACGCAGCCCGGGGCGGAGCCTCGTCGGTGGCCCTGTCGAGGTGTCCAACGCAGCGGCCGGATGCCGTAATGAGCCCGGGTGACTACTTGTGCCAGCAGACGGCGCCTGCTGGGTCCTCCCGACTGGGCTGCCACAGAAGCTACCGCTGAGCGCCTCTTATCAGAGTCGGCTGGCTGGGGGTCCTGCTCACCCTGCAGGCCTCTGGGGTGGGCGACCCCAGAGGAAGGCCTTCCCGATGTTCCCTGGGCCCAGCCAGGATAAACAGGGACCCACTCCAGACCAACCAGACCCATCTAGGGCCTCAAGCTGTGCCTGAGTCCCTGGGAGTCCTCATGGGTTTGCCTTTGCAGAAGCAAGATTAATCCAACCCTCTTTTCTAAGGGATTTGGCTTCCAAACTTGAAGGAAATAATGTCTCACTCTGGCGCCTCTTTTCTCCATAGGCGTTGAGGGCTTCTGCCCTTCTGTTTGCCAGCTGTCTGTGGACGTCAGGCCATTAAGCCCCTTCTTTCTTGGAGAGCCAGGACGGCTCGGTGTGACAAAAATCCCTTTCCCACTAAGGACAGTGGTGTGTGAGGAAAAGTTTACTCTGCTTCCCAAACTCCTGGCGGAAGAAACATTGTTTTCAGTCCAAACATCTTTCACCCAGGTGTGTCCCCATGGTGACAAAACATCACAGATCCCGCCATTCCTGAGTCCTCAGGTTCACTTCATTTGAGAACAGTCCTGTGGCTTGAAGCTAGAGGAGACAGTGTCAACAACAAATGTAGTTATCTCAAGGATATGCCCTCTGTGAAACAAGTGCTTCATCCTCCTACTCATCATTAGGACAACTGCAAGTGCTTTAGTCCCTGAAAGTTAGGCTTAGCTACAAGGCAGGACTCTCCACTGGTTCCCAAAGCCAGAGGAGTTCAGGCCTGAATAAGAAGTCAAAGAAAGGGAAAGGGTCAGCGATGTGGGGCTAAACAAGAAATCAGGACACCATGCTTAGCCTAGAGGAGACAGTGTTGAGATGGACCTTGGCTTCCTATGTCAGTGACCCGAGCTCAGGACCAGTTCTCAGGCCAATGTCCTATAGAACATCCACGGGCAGGTCACACTCTCCATTTTTGTTCCAATATTGGGGCTTAAACTCAGGACCTACGTTTGTTTGTTTGTTTTTTCTCAAGGCTGGCACTTGAACCAAACCTCAGCCTCCAGTTGGATGGTTAATTGGAGTTAAGAGTCTCATGGACTTTCCTGCTTAGGCTGGCTTCAAACCAAAATTCTCAGATCTCATTGTTCTGAGTAGCTAAGATTACAGGTGTGATCCACCAGTTCTGGTTTTGTTTTCTTCCCTTTTACAAAAATTGTTGTTGGTTTTTTTTGGGGGGGGGGTTGGTTGTGGGCTTGAACTCTGGGCTTGGGCGCTGTTCCTGTGCTCTTCAGCTCAAGGAGAGTGCTCTACTGCTTGAGCCACTGTGCCACTTCCAGTTTTCTAGTGGTTTATTGGAGATAAGAGTCTCACAGCCTTTGCTGCCTGGACTGGCTTTGAACTGTGATCCTCAGATCTCAGCCTCCTGAGTAGCTAGGATTACAGGCATGAGCCACCGGTGCCCCAGCCAAAAATAGTTTTTATTGACTTTTTTTTTCATGTTTGAAAAGTAGTGTTTACTGTGAAAAGTTAAAAAAAAAAAGAGGTGAACAAAAAAAGCTGCCAGGAACTCTTCTACTCTGAGGCACTCATTGTTAAGACTGGATTGCTCCCTTTTTGGTGCAATATAGTTTTTTTCTTTGTTTTACAGAAAATGATCATGATGCCCATACAAGTTTGTATCACTTTTCCCATCTAGGATCATGTGATGACCCTAGTGGATCCAGTGGATTCTCTATCCTTGGCAGCAGAGCAAGACATTTCCTTCACTTGTTAAGGAAGTTCTTGTGGAACCTCTTGCTAGACCCTGCCTGGCCCCCAAAGGACTGAGGACTGGAGGACACAGCTCCTCATCCCCTACTGTGTTTACATTTGAATAGGAGAGTATCATAGGTGTGTACAATCAAGAATAGCAAAGGTGGGTGTCAATGGTACACACCTGTAATCCAAGCTACTTAGGAGGCTGAAATCTGAAGATCATGGTTCAAAGCTAGCCTAGGCAGGATAGTCCATAAGATTCAAATCTCCAATTAACTACCAAAAAAGTGGAAGTGAAGCTATTGTTCAAATGGTAGAGCACTAGCTCTGAGTGCAAAAGTTCAGGGACAGCACCTAGGCCCTGAATCCCAGGACCAGCACTACCACCCCACTCCATCCATACCCCACCCCCCAAAAAAAGCAAATGTGGTTTTAAAAAAAACAGGTAATAAATGATGTGGCTAGTGACAGAGGAGAATGTGTGGAGAGGAGAAAAATCTGAGGCAAGGGCCTGGAGTAGACTTGAAAGGCCATGAGATTGGGTGCACTCAGAAGCCTGGTGGTTCTCAAGGGCCTATGCCACCCTGAAGATGAATCCTGTGATGGTCTGTGTCATTATTCCAACTGAGCATTTCACCAGGAGCTATTCCTTTTGATCTAACCGCCAGACTGCCTGGTGTTACACAAGTGCCGAGGAGCCATTTGTCTGCATATGCCCAGCCACTAGGCAAGGCCAGCCTATTGTATTGGCCTTTGGCCAGTTTGACAGGTAAAAATGGCATTTGGCTAACTTTTACTTTGCCAGTCATAAGGCATGAACTTAGGACCTGGGTGCTGTCTCTGAGCTCTTCTGCCACTTTGAGCCACAGTGCTACTTCTGGTTTTCTGATGGTTCACTGGAGCTAAGAATCTCATAGACTTTCCTGCCTGGGCTGGCCTTGAAACTTGATCTTCAGCCTCCTGAGTAGCTAGGAATACAGGCATTAGCCACCAACACCCAGCCATAACATTTTTTTTTGAGGGGGGGTGCGGTGGTACTAGTATTCAAACTGAATGCCTCAAAGCTCTTCTTCACAGTTGGAACTCTACCACTGAGCCATGCCTGCAACCCTACCTTTTTCTAGTTTGGAAACTGAGTATGGTGGGTTTTTCTTCCCAGGCTGGCTTAAAACCAAGATCCTCTGGATCTCAGTGTCTTGAGTAGTATGATTAAAGGTATGAGCTACTGGTACTCAGCTACTGGTCTGGTGTAGGTTTTTGTTTTTGGTCTGTGTGACTGTAACAAAATTTTACTGTGTTCACTACGCAGCCTTGGCTAGTCTGGAACTCACTATTATTTTCCTTCAGATAGGATTACAGGCTTGTACCACCACACCTAACTTCACTTGGATGACTTTGTTTTCTAGTGAGAGTGAGCTTGTCCCTTCATGGTTAATTTGCTCTCCATTTCTTAAATTTTCATTTGATAGGAAATGTTTACCAAGAGCTACTAGAGGGGGACAAAGGCAGGGAACAGATTGTTCCCTAGGGTCTTCTGGAGGGTATCACTTGTAGACTGCTAGATTTAAGAATTCTAGCTTCCAAAACTGGAGATGCTAAGTGTCTGTTTTTTAAGGTACCAAGTATGTGGTCTTGTTACACAACCCTGAACTCTCATACGACTGTATGCCACTGACATGGAAGTTACCTCCAGTGGACAGTGACTTTGCTGGGATTCTTTCTTCCTCCCTTCCTTCCTTTTCTCCTTTCTGCTTTTTTGGTTCTGGTACTGGAGCTTGAACTCAGGGCCTGCGTGTTTTCCCTTAGTTTTTTGGCTCCACAGCTCCACTTCAGCTGTTTACTGGTTCACTAGAAAAAAGTCTCATGGATTTTACTGTCTAGGCTGGCTTCAGACAACAATCCTCAGATCTTAGCCTCCCAAGTAGCTAGGATTGCAAGTAAGAGTGACCAGTATCTGGGTACACTAATTTTTCTTGACTCTTGTGACTGGAAAACCAAACTATGAAAGATTCCATAGATCTATAATTAAAGAACCCTGCCTGGAGAGCAAGAACTGTAGCTGGTCCTGTCTCTCTGAAAAATGGAGGTCATATAGCAGGTTAAAGGTTTTAACCCTACACAAGTGTCCTTTATACCATGTATCTCAAAAGAAAAATCTTAGGTTGGGCTTGTGTGGAGAAATGTGTATTCAAGCTTTTTATCTGTCCATTATCATTCCTGGAGCAGGGAAGGGGCAGTATGGGGTTTGTTGCACAGGGAATAGTCCTAGGGCTGTGGAGTTTCACCTGAGTGAGGAAAGGACAATGATGTGGACACACATCAGGGATCAGGGAAAGCCCTTCAGCACTGACCTGAGGACAGGAAGTATTTAGGCATAGTACTGTACACCTCAGGTGCATGTCCAGAGTGGCCCTAAACTTTTTACACACACACACACACACACACACACGCTCATGCCTATGAACTAATAGATGAATTCAGCAAAGAGTAGGATACAAAATTAGCATATAAAAATCAGTTTTTCTAGATACAGGTGATTCACATCTGTACTGTAATCTTAGCTACTCAGGATACTAAGGTTCAAAGGATATGTTTTGAAACCAGCATAGGAAGAAAATTCCCATCTGCAAAATGCCAGTGGAGAAAGCTCAAGGCCTTGAGTTCAAACTCCAATACTGGCACAAAAATTTAAAAAAACAATTTCCTTACACTAACGAACAATGTAAAAAGAAAATTAAGAATTCCTTAGAGCCAGGTGCTGGTGGCTCACACCTGTAATCATGGCTACTCAGGAGGCTGAAATCTGAGGATTGTGGTTTAACGCCAGCCTGGGCAGGAAAGTCTGTGAGACTTATCTCCAAATAACCACCAGAAAACCAGAAGTGGTGCTGTGGCCCAAGTGGTAGAGTGCTTGCCTTGAGCTGAAGGACTCATGGACAGCGCCCAGGCTCAGAGTTCAAGCTCCATGACTACCACCACAAACAACAAAAAGAATTCCTTAGAGTGGGGTGCTGGTGGCTCACATCTGTAATACTGGCATTCAGAAGGCAGAGATTTGAGGATCATGCGTCAAAGCCAACCTGGGTAGAAAAGTCCCCATGAGACTTATTCCCAATTAACCACTCAAGACCCAGAAGTGGCACTGTGGCTCAAAGTGGTAGAGTGCTAGCCTTGAGCACAAAGGAAGCTCAGGGAAAGTGCCCAGGCTCAGAGCTCAAGCCCAAGTACTAGCAAAACAAGATAAAAACAAAAAACTCCAAAACCCAAAACAACAACAAAAAACCCTTGTTTCCACTACCTGGAGTTCATTTTGATAAATATTATTTTATAGTATTAGATGCACATAGGCATTTGCACCTTTGTATTCCTCTCCTAAGAGTATCCTCCTTTGATCTCATTGTGTATGAATGCTTAGAGTCCTGTATAATTTATCATGTCCCAGTGTATTTTAGATCTAGCTTCCACATATGAGATAAAACATGCACTGTTTATGTTTCTGAGCTTTGCTTACTTCACTTACAAGGTTTGTTCTAGGTCCATCCATTTCCCTTCAAATGACATACAATTTGTTCTAATGGCTGTGTAAAATTCCATTGTGTATAGGTACCACATTTGCACCTATCCTCTTTTTACCTGCCATAGACAAGGCCAATTTGGGTCCTTGGTGGTGATGCTGGGACATGGGGACACTTGTAGGTACCAGCTTGGCTGGTTGGGGATAAGAGAGCACAAGTAGAGGGGACTACCAAATTGGGGGCCAGAGTGAAATGATGTGAGGGGGGGGCAGGATGCCCCCTGAACTTGGAGACCATTGCTGTCCAGTCCTCAGGAGTCATATCCCTCCCCGTTCAATACATATAAGTACAGGAAGGAAGAAGGGAAAGGGAGAGGAGCATATCAGGGGAAGAGATGGAGAAAGAGCATTGGGAAGTTATGAGGAGGTCTGGGATGAGGTCTGTTTATGCAGCAAGCAGCAGGCAGCCCTGGAAGGGTTCTGAGTACCAGGAAAATATCTGGCTGACATTCACAGGGATAGCTGCAGAGGGCACAGCTGGCTACCAAGAGGAGGGACCAGGGAATGGGTAAAGACATCCCAGGGGATAACTTGTGGAGGGAGGCTGGACTTCCTGGGAGAGGGCCAAGGGGAGAGAATACAGGTTGAAGACCTGGAGATGTGTGGGCCCCTCACTTGCTCCTTACTACCTTCTTACCAGGCCACTCCTCTTCTGCTTAGACACTTGCTTTAAGCCTCCATTTTCATTTCTGTAAAATGGTTCCAGCACTATGACTCAGGCAAAACCTTGTGAGATCTAGGAAGCATTTGGTGAGTTTTGGGAACCACCACCACTATTTGTAAATAAGAAAAGTGTTCAGGGGAGGAAATGCTGTCCATAACCAATGGTGCTCCCTGCATGGGGCTTCCAGAAGTTTCTAGACTTCATGACTGGACAACTCAGAGTGGTCTGGGCACTGGACATATGACTGCTTTAGTACATCAGTAGAGGGGAATGTAACCACACTGCCCAGTTCACTAGCACTCATCCTAGGCCCTTTATGTGCAAGAATTCACACCCAGGCACTAATCCTAGACAATGACTTAATAGTTCTTTCCCAGAACTTTAGTGTGTCAAGAAGCACTCAGAGGGAAGGATACTAAAGGTTGACAGCTGGAATCTAGGCAAGTGGCCTAATTGTGCTTATCCTAGACAGCTCAAAGGTGTGGAGAGAGTACTCCTCTCTACCCCTATCCCTAGTTTTTTTTTTTTTTTCCACCTTCACCTTCCTCTTCTTCACACTTGCTCTCAGTAAGGCCCATCCTTGGGTGGGATCCTGAATCTGTGGTCCAGGAGCCACCTGTTTGAAGGGTGGTTGGTGACTCTGAGGACAGATTCTGACCTCACAGGAGTATCTTCACTGAGTTGCTGGCAATGGAACTGCTGGGCAGCTTCGAGGAGGGCAGTGACAGTGGTAAGAATTGTGTTTGCTGTGAGGTCTAAATCTGGAAGTCACCTGAAGTGACAGGCATCTCATAGGGGAATGTGGATTTGCCACAGGATTGGGGTGGGGGTGAGGGGTGAGACAGATCCAGCAGACAAGTTTCTTAACAAAAACCAAGACTCCTGTCCACCAGGGATGCCCAAAGGATGCAGCATTTTGAGGAGGGGGCAGGGGAAGGCCTCCATTCCCCAGTAGGCATCTTCTCTCTGCCACCCACACCAAAGGCCCTCTGAACAGGCCAAAGAGCCAATTCAGTGCAAAGGCTTACAGGAGCAACTGTGACAGTGTAGCCCTCTGGCCTTTCAGGGAGAGAGCGACAGTGTAGTCCCTTGGCTTCTTCTCTAGGGTCCTGCAGCACAAATGAAGGGTCACTGGACTGCCCTCCTGCCTCTGAGCTCTCCGGGCTGGGGGGCTCCATCGGGGGTTCCAGAGCACAAATGCCAGGTAAGCTGTCTCTTTATAGGACCACCTCCATGTAGTGCCAGCATGCTTTAAGGTCCCCTGACTTTGATCCTCTACCTGTGGGGACTGAAACTCCACAGAATCTTGTGAGGGAGCCAAGCAGCGTCCAGCCAGGAAGGAGTGAAGGGAGAAGTTGTATTTGAGCCAAAAACGTCGTGGGGATTTGGGTGGGAGGGAGGCAGCAAAGCCCAGGATGAGGACTAAACCTCCCCCCTCGTCCCCCCACCTCCGTCCTCCCCGTCTGTCCGTCCGTCCCACTGTGGGGGTAGGGGGGGGGCAGAAGAAAGTTAGGGCCAAGGAGTTGCTTCTCGGCCTTCTGGAAGGACGGCCGGCAGGCTCCTCCCAGGTTCCCCAGCTTACCTTCTCCCTCCCCAGGGGTTCCCCAGCCCGCCTTTCCCACTGAGACTCATCCCTGATCCACCTCCCACCGAGTCCTCCCACCCCACAGCCCACCTTCTCCCTCGGGACCCTCGGCCCACCTTCTTCCCCGACCCGCCTTCCCCGCGGCGGCGGGAGCGGGGCCCAGGCCGGCGGGCGGAGGCGGCGCCACCCGGGGCGCTGACGTAGAGGGACACACACACACACACACACGCTCATGCCTATGAACTAATAGATGAATTCAGCAAAGAGTAGGATACAAAATTAGCATATAAAAATCAGTTTTTCTAGATACAGGTGATTCACATCTGTACTGTAATCTTAGCTACTCAGGATACTAAGGTTCAAAGGATATGTTTTGAAACCAGCATAGGAAGAAAATTCCCATCTGCAAAATGCCAGTGGAGAAAGCTCAAGGCCTTGAGTTCAAACTCCAATACTGGCACAAAAATTTAAAAAAACAATTTCCTTACACTAACGAACAATGTAAAAAGAAAATTAAGAATTCCTTAGAGCCAGGTGCTGGTGGCTCACACCTGTAATCATGGCTACTCAGGAGGCTGAAATCTGAGGATTGTGGTTTAACGCCAGCCTGGGCAGGAAAGTCTGTGAGACTTATCTCCAAATAACCACCAGAAAACCAGAAGTGGTGCTGTGGCCCAAGTGGTAGAGTGCTTGCCTTGAGCTGAAGGACTCATGGACAGCGCCCAGGCTCAGAGTTCAAGCTCCATGACTACCACCACAAACAACAAAAAGAATTCCTTAGAGTGGGGTGCTGGTGGCTCACATCTGTAATACTGGCATTCAGAAGGCAGAGATTTGAGGATCATGCGTCAAAGCCAACCTGGGTAGAAAAGTCCCCATGAGACTTATTCCCAATTAACCACTCAAGACCCAGAAGTGGCACTGTGGCTCAAAGTGGTAGAGTGCTAGCCTTGAGCACAAAGGAAGCTCAGGGAAAGTGCCCAGGCTCAGAGCTCAAGCCCAAGTACTAGCAAAACAAGATAAAAACAAAAAACTCCAAAACCCAAAACAACAACAAAAAACCCTTGTTTCCACTACCTGGAGTTCATTTTGATAAATATTATTTTATAGTATTAGATGCACATAGGCATTTGCACCTTTGTATTCCTCTCCTAAGAGTATCCTCCTTTGATCTCATTGTGTATGAATGCTTAGAGTCCTGTATAATTTATCATGTCCCAGTGTATTTTAGATCTAGCTTCCACATATGAGATAAAACATGCACTGTTTATGTTTCTGAGCTTTGCTTACTTCACTTACAAGGTTTGTTCTAGGTCCATCCATTTCCCTTCAAATGACATACAATTTGTTCTAATGGCTGTGTAAAATTCCATTGTGTATAGGTACCACATTTGCACCTATCCTCTTTTTACCTGCCATAGACAAGGCCAATTTGGGTCCTTGGTGGTGATGCTGGGACATGGGGACACTTGTAGGTACCAGCTTGGCTGGTTGGGGATAAGAGAGCACAAGTAGAGGGGACTACCAAATTGGGGGCCAGAGTGAAATGATGTGAGGGGGGGGCAGGATGCCCCCTGAACTTGGAGACCATTGCTGTCCAGTCCTCAGGAGTCATATCCCTCCCCGTTCAATACATATAAGTACAGGAAGGAAGAAGGGAAAGGGAGAGGAGCATATCAGGGGAAGAGATGGAGAAAGAGCATTGGGAAGTTATGAGGAGGTCTGGGATGAGGTCTGTTTATGCAGCAAGCAGCAGGCAGCCCTGGAAGGGTTCTGAGTACCAGGAAAATATCTGGCTGACATTCACAGGGATAGCTGCAGAGGGCACAGCTGGCTACCAAGAGGAGGGACCAGGGAATGGGTAAAGACATCCCAGGGGATAACTTGTGGAGGGAGGCTGGACTTCCTGGGAGAGGGCCAAGGGGAGAGAATACAGGTTGAAGACCTGGAGATGTGTGGGCCCCTCACTTGCTCCTTACTACCTTCTTACCAGGCCACTCCTCTTCTGCTTAGACACTTGCTTTAAGCCTCCATTTTCATTTCTGTAAAATGGTTCCAGCACTATGACTCAGGCAAAACCTTGTGAGATCTAGGAAGCATTTGGTGAGTTTTGGGAACCACCACCACTATTTGTAAATAAGAAAAGTGTTCAGGGGAGGAAATGCTGTCCATAACCAATGGTGCTCCCTGCATGGGGCTTCCAGAAGTTTCTAGACTTCATGACTGGACAACTCAGAGTGGTCTGGGCACTGGACATATGACTGCTTTAGTACATCAGTAGAGGGGAATGTAACCACACTGCCCAGTTCACTAGCACTCATCCTAGGCCCTTTATGTGCAAGAATTCACACCCAGGCACTAATCCTAGACAATGACTTAATAGTTCTTTCCCAGAACTTTAGTGTGTCAAGAAGCACTCAGAGGGAAGGATACTAAAGGTTGACAGCTGGAATCTAGGCAAGTGGCCTAATTGTGCTTATCCTAGACAGCTCAAAGGTGTGGAGAGAGTACTCCTCTCTACCCCTATCCCTAGTTTTTTTTTTTTT
>NW_012267309.1:2175330-2214981 GCF_000151885.1 Dipodomys ordii | reverse complement strand
AGGAAGAGGAGGAGGAGGAGGAGGAGGAGGAGGAGGAGGAGGAGGTGGAGGTGGTGGTGGTGGAGGAAGAAGAGACGATCCTTCTGCCTAAACTGCTCCAACAGGTTCTCTTGTGTCTGACTTTGCCTGTGGGATGTGTTTGGGCCTCCGGGAGAACTGACTGCCCTCTGGGGTTCCAGTCATAAATGGCCGGGAGGAGGCTTGAGGGAGGGGAAGGGGTACAGTGGTACGTGGTCTCTAATCCTCCTTTTGGAGAGAGAATCCTTTTGCTGGCTCACACCATGAGTCTTTAGGGGGCCCTTAAAAGTGAGCTGTAGCCTCTCCAGTTTAGGGGGAGCCAGGCCTGCACTCATCTGCCCTAGGTCAGAGTCCCACCTCCCTGCCTGGATGCTGGTCTGGAGGGAAGGGGGCTGTGTGGTTCACTAAAATCCGAGCCTCCTCCAGCTTCTGTCTTGGGATATCTAGGTCTGTGGGAAGTCTCAGAGTAGGGTGACAGTGTGACTCCTGCTCTCTGCCCCAAATAGGGCCACTCTAAACAATCAAATGACATCCATCTCATAGATTCATGGCCTGGCCATGACCTAAAGCATTAAAGATGCTGGGATGCTGGCCCTGATTATGTGGGGGTTCCTCCCTTCTCCTCTATCTTCTTCCAGGGCCTACAGAACCCTTGGGTACTTGTCAGATCCCTGCTGCTGCCCATATTCTTGGTACCTGGACTGGGTCAAATGAAAGGACCTTTGTCTTATACCAAGGGACTGGGAGAGAAGGATAGTTTTCATTTGGACTTCAGACCCAGGTAAAAACCCAGGAATTAAAGGGGCAGGCAGAGGAGAGGGGCCAGGAGCTGGCCTGATAGATATCTTTGTTGCATTTGGCCCAGGCAGAGGCAGAGGAGATGTGATTAAGTCCTAATACTTGAAAGAGGATTTTTTTTGAGGCCTTATCTCTCCTTATTAACTTATCTGAGGTTTTGTATTTGATCCAGGACAGACAGTTGATCAGCACAGCTTCATTTTCACCTATTTGGGGTGGTCCTAGGATCTGAAGGGGGCTCAGCAATGTGAAGTGTTTTGTCACATCTCTAATCAAGGGTCATTTACCCAAGTGAATCTTGACTGGGGAAAGACTTGAGGTGGGTATTGGACCCCTGGGTGGCTCTTAGCCTAGGGGCTGAGATGGAGAAGAGGTGGGGTGTAGGACTGGGGCCTGGTGGGTGGAACAGGGTAAAGATGGGCCTGGCCTCTTGCTGCTGCATTGGCTCTGGCTCTGGGTGAATCCCTTGAGCTTCCCTTTGCATCACTCCTCTCATGGTGAATTGAAGGTGTGGGATGAGACCACGACACTATCCAGACCTGCATAGCATCTGTACTGTTTGCCTCATGGTTCCCATTTTAATTCACTTCTTTAAAAGTTTGCATGCCTTCCACACTTTTATTTTGAGGGGACTTAGACTGACAGAAGTGTTTCAAGTTCCCTTCCCTTCCATTTGCCCTAAAATTAACATCAGACATGATAACCATGGTGCCAGCTTTGTAACCAAGGAGAGAACACTGGCAGTGCTATTGACTGAACTACAGACTTTGTTCAGATTGAGTTAACCAGGTTTCCCTCCTTGCTGTCTTTTTCCTGCTCCAAGATCCCACATTGTATGTCTCCTTACTCTGGCAAATATTTCTTTTAAAGGAAACTTCATATCATTCCCTGAAATAGAACATTAGTGTAACTTACCATGCACAGTAACTGTAAAAATAAACACAGTAACTGAACTAGTCAAAAGCCTGAATGTGTCCTACCTTGGCCTATCGAGCCTGGTTTGGGAGAATTGGAGAGAGGGTCTCTGAGTCACCCATACTCATGGTGGCAGAATCTTTGCTCTTGGCAGCAGTTGTGGCCCTGATACTTGTACAACACAGATGCTTTCTAGGACCTGAGCATGCTTCTGGGGTAAGTCTGCCTCTCAGGGGAACTAAGCACCACAGTCTCTCCTGTATGTAGGAGGACATTCCTCCTGGGCTGAGTTGGCATGTGTGCCATCCTAAAATTTGTACCCTGCATTTCCTATATGTACAGTGTTGGGGGATATAATGTACTGGGATATAATGTACTATATATGAGATGCCTTTTTCCAAGTCCTTAGAGGATTCTTTCTCCAATCCCATCTTGACCTGGGCACTGTCAGCCCAGTCAGTCTTTGCTGGCATTGTCTGTGGGATAGCATGACAATTGTTTTTTTTTTTGGGGGGGGGGCAGCTAGCAGTTAGGTTTAAATTCAGGTTGCTTACCCTGCCTTCTTGCTTTAACTGGTGGTCTACCACTTGAGCCATATCTCCAGCCCAGAGTTTTAGTGGTTCATTGGTGATGAAGTCTTCATGACTTTTTTGCCTGGGCTGGCTTTGAACCACAGTCTTCTAAATCTCAGTCTCTTAAGTAGCTAAGATTGCAGACACAAGCCACTGGTGCCTGATTGGAATTGAGGCTTTACAAAGGAATGCATAGGACCTGCCTAGTTGGAGGCAGCTGGTTGTACCCTCCAGAAAGAAGACAGACACAAGGAAGGGCCACAGCTGTTTGCTTGTTTTTTTTTTTTTGTTTTGTTTTTTTTTGTCCAGGGGCTTGAACTCAGGCCTAGGCACTGTCGCTGAGCTTCTTTTGCTCAAGGCTAGTACTCTACCACTTGAGCCACAGCACCACTTCCGGCTTTTTCTGTGTATGTAGTACTGAGGAATTGAACCCAGGGCTTTATGTATGCTAGGCAAACACTCTACCACTAATCCACCTTCCCAGCCCTGTTTGTTGCCAGCCCTGTTTTTGTGGGAGAACTGGGGCTTGAACTCAGAACATGGGTAGTGTCCCTTAGCTTTTTCACTCTGGTGCTCTCCACCTTGAGCCACAGCTCCACTTTTGGCATTTTGGTAGTTAATTGGATATAAGAATTCTCTAGACTTTCCTGCTTGAGCTGGCTTTGAACCAGATCTCAACTTCTTGAGTAACTAGGATTACAAGCGTGAGCTATTAGTGCCTTCCTTCTAGACTACCTAAGGGGATCTAAACAAAAGGGAGACTCCTAAAAGGAGAGGACTTGTTCCCAAGGCACATGTGAGGACAAGATATAAGCTTCCTCCTACCAGGTTCTGCCCCCAAATCCATGCCCTGTGTCCCTGCCTGCAGCCATATGCTAGAGGACCCAGTCTCTTATCTCATTGCTGACTTGACTAGAAGATTTTTTAAAATTTCTGACAAGTAGGAATTATTGTACTAAAGTATCTAACATCCTTAACCCTAGATTTCTGGTCCTCTTTGAGGTGCTTCTTCTATTGGATTTGAAAGTTTTGTTTTTGTCTTTTTGAGGCATCTCCTATAAAATTGAAAGCTGCATGGGAAACTTTGATGACAAAAGTTTCACTTATTGCTCAGTAAATACTTATTGACATGTTTCAATGAGGAGCTTGGAGCTGGCTTGTCTCTTACAGGGTTTCTTGTACTGGGAATTAGCCTTGGGGATAGAATTCCATCTCAATTTGGTAGGTCTCATCACAGAGTGATGAGTGGGGTGGTGTGAGCAAAGAAATAGGGGTGGGGGTACAGGCAAGGAGGCCTGAGAGAGGACTCAGGTATAACCAGAACTTAGCTGATTGGAGGCAGGAACCGCACTGGGGGAGATTCTAAACAGAACAGCCACAGGAACTGACAGAAGCTGTCTCTCTCTCTCTCTCTCTCTCTCTCTCTCTCCCTCTCCCCCCTCCCTTCCCCTTACCCCCCCCCCTTTTCTCTCTCTACCTCTCCTTCCTCTTTCTTTCCTTTTCCTTTCTTTTCTTTGGTGCCAGTCCTGGGGCTTGAACTTAGGGTGCTCAGGAGCTGTCCCTGAGCTCTTGCTCAGGGCTAGCACTCTACCATTTTGAGCCACAGTGCTGCTTTTGGTTTTCTTTTCTTTTCTTTTTTTTTTTTTTTGGTCTGTCCTGGGTCTTGAACTCTGGGTTTGGGCGCTGTCCCTGCGATCTTCAGCTCAAGGCGAGTGATCTACCTCTTGAGCCACAGTGTTACTTCTGGTTTTCTAGTGGTTTATTGGAGATAAGAATCTCATGGACTTTCCTGTCTGGGCTGGCTTTGAACTACCATCCTCAGATCTCAGCCTCCAGAGTAGCTAGGATTACAGGCATGAGCCACCGGCGCCCAGCTTGCTTTTGGTTTTCTGATGGTTAATTGGAGCTAAGAGTCTCATGACTTTCTTGCCTGGACTGACTTTGAACTGTGATCTTTAGCTCTCAGCCTCCTGAGTGGCTAAGATTACAGATAATGAGCCACCAGCACCTGGCTTTTTTTTTGTTGTTGTTGTTGTTAGATGCCAGCGCTCTACTACTTGAGCCACAGCTCCACTTCCAGCTTTTTGGGAGTTAATTTTAGATCAGAGTCTCAGAGACTTTCCTGTCCTGTTTGCGTTGAAGTGTTACCTTTGGATATCAGACTCCTGAGTAGCTAGGATTATAGGCATGAGCCACTGGTGCCTAGATCTCCCTTGCTTTCTTGCTATTGTAGTTAGAACTCTGCTTTTAGCACTTCTTTGCATTAAAAATAAATAATTATTAAATTGAATTTTTAAAACCTACTTATTATACCAGTATAGGGGCTTGAATTTAGGGCCTTGTCCTCTTGCTTGGCTTTCTTTTTTTTTTTTGTCAGCTGTGGGACTTGAACTCTGGGCTGGGTGTAGTTCCTCAGCTCTTCAAGGCAAGAGCTCTCTCTACCTCTTGAGCCACAGCGCCACTTCTGGTTTTCTGAGTGGCTTATTGGAGATAAGAGCCTCAGGGACTTTCCTGCCCGGGCTGGCTTTGAACTGCGGGCTGGCTTTGAACTGTGATCCTCAAATCTCAACTGTCCTGAGCCACCTGCGCCCTTGCTTGGCTTTTTTTGGTGCAAGGCTGGCACTCTCTCCCACTTAAGCCATACCTCCATTTTTGGCTTTTTGCTTGCTATTTGGAAATAAGGGTCTCACAGACTTCTTGCCTGGGCTGGTTTTCAGATCTCAGCTAGAATTATAGGTATGAGCTACCAGAGCAGCTCTGCGCTGATTATTTTTGAAATAAGGTCTGACTTTTTGCTCAGCTATTAGTTGAGAAGGTGTCTTACATGTATGCCTGGGCTAACTTGAAACTGCAATCCTCATGATTTCCAAATGGATGATAATAGGTGTGAGCCATTAGCACCTAGCTTGCTTGCCTGCATATTTATTAATTTAGTTAATTTTTTAGAAAGGGCTCACTATGTAGCCCAGACTGGCTGAGAACTAGAGATTCTCCTACCTCAGTCCCCTAAGTGTTAGGATTACAGGTATGCATTACCACACAAGGGAAGCCTGGGATCCAGCCAGGAGATGACCGCTATTACCCTAAATGAGAGAGCAGGATTCATAGCGGAGGTGCATTGTGGGGATTAAGGTGGGTAGAAGGTTAGACTCTAGGAGTGTTTGGAAGATGCAGTGGACAAGACTTGCTTGGACATGACTCTGATTCCATGTGTCTGTCTCTCAGGACTCCATCCCCATCCTTCTTTTCAGTGCACGACTGTGAGTTTTCCCTGTTTTTACTCAGCCATAAGCTCCTTGGGGCAGAGCTAGCTGTATTTGGGGTACCTGGGGACATAGAGTGGGGCTTGATGTCTGTGCTTAGTGGGCTGGCTCTGTTGTTGGCCAGTGGACTCTGTGTGTCCAGAAGAGAGGAGGCCCCACCAGGGCCCCACAGAAACAGTGTTATGTGTTTAGGAATAATGATTCACCATTTTAAGACAAGGAATTTTCCCTGTGTGAGTTCTCAAAGTTCTGGAGGAGGTAGGAAGAATGTCTGCCTGCTCTCAAGTCTTGTCTAATGATGTTTTGCAAATGAATTGTATGTCGAAGGAAGCAAGTTGATGTGGGCCTCATTCCTCCTAGCCAGAATATTTGCTTTTATTGGAAATATTTGTCTGGAAACAGGCTTGGTGTGAGACTCAGGACTGCAGCCCATGTTTGTTTGGTGCCACTTGGGTTGCAGGCCTGGCTACAGATGGCCTGAGGTCTGGGCTGTAGTTTGGGATGCTCTGTATCAACCCTGGCACTCTGGACATCCTCTTTTCTTGGGCCATTTCCTCATATTTCTTCACACTTGCCAGGTCCTCATTTCAAAAGCATGAAGGGACTTGCTTTTGGAAGTGGGCCATAGTAAAGTGTTCCAAGGTGAAGTGCTAACTAATGCCTAAAGTTCAGGGTAAAATAAGTCGGCCAACTGGCTTTTGGATGTTGACAGTCATGCTGCAGGAACTGCCATTCTGGCAATGGGTACCACCTGAGGGGTTATGATATTGTTGTCATCTTATGTGGTTCCCATAGCAACGAAGGGCATATCACACTATGGTCTCCATGCTCAGCACTGGCCTAGAGGCAGTCGAGGAGAAGTCATGTGCAGCTTCCAACTCTGGTCAGTCCACTCCAACCAGGGCAGGTAGATGGCATTTATCTGCAAGAGGGTGTAGGTGAGAAGGTGGCAGCATCTGGCGTGTGTTCTTCCGGCTCAAGGATCTGAACAAATGGCAGGTGCTGTAACTGCTGTGTCTGTGGTGTGCCAGTGCAGCATGGTGGGAGGCATCCCCGAGGAGAGCTGCAGATGGCGCAAGGTAGAGGAAGTGGTTCCCTCTCCAAGCAGCCACCTGCTCAGCTCCGTGCCAAGTCTCTGTGCTGTGCTGTGCATCTCTCAGGGTCCAAACCCGTAATGATGGTGGTCTTGCTTCAGTCCATTTTCAGTCCCCTTAGTTCTGCTGACCTTGATTCCCAGCTTTGTGACTTGGTGGCAATATTTACTCAACCCATGTTCTCCAAAGTGCTGGGGGAAAACAGAAAAACATATTCAGACTGCATTTCATTTGGAACCCTGAGCACTGGCGGTCTTGGTGGTATGCATCCAGGCAAATGGAGAAACTGGTCTCTTATCTCTTAAAAAAATTGAAATTAAGTTCAGTTAACATAAAATTAATCATTCCACCCCAGCACTGAAAAAAAAAAAGAAAAAGTAACTTAGTGGCATTTAGTGTATACATAATGTGCACCTCTTGCCTATGTCTGATCTCAGCCCAAAGTAAACCCTCTGTCTATTAAGCAGATCCCTCCTTATTTCCTTTCACATCCTCTGACAATCACTAAATTGTTTTCTGGCCTAGTAGGTTTATCTAGTCTGAGTATTTTTTTGTGCCTGTCCTGGGGCTTGAATTCGGGCCTGGGTTTTGTCCCTTAACTTTTTTTGCTCAAAGTTGGTGCTCTACCACTTGAGCCACACCTCCACTTCTGGCTTTTTGATTGATCAGAGATAAGAGTCTCACAGACTAGGTTACCTTTGAACTGATATCCTCAGATCTTACCCTCCTGAATAGTTAGAATTATGGGTGTGAGCCACTGGCTAAAGGCTCATTCTGGGTATTTTGCATTTCACGTAAGTAGAATGTTACAATATGTAACCTTTTGAATCTGGCTGCTTTTACTGAGCACAGTGTTTTTGAGACTTATCCACATTGTATCTTGTGTCAGTGTTTCACTGATTTTTTTTTATAACTGAATAATATTCTTTTGTATTGATAGGCTAAGTTTTATCCATTCATCAGTTGTTGGATATTTGAATTGTTTCCACCTATGGCTGTTGTAAATAGTGCTGCTATGAATATTTGTGCTCAAATGTTTGGTTGAGCACCTGTTTTTCAGTTCTTTTGGACATATTAACCGCATGCGCTACTGTTGAGCTATACTCCCAGCCCTATATTTACTTTCTGAGTAACCAACTAACCATTTCTACAGGGACTACACATTTCTCCACATCCTCAGCAACAATTGTTATTTTCCTTTTTTTAAAAAAAGATATTATAGCTATTCTAGTGGGTGTGGGTGTAAAGTATTTCAAGGTGGTTTTGACTTGCATTTCTCTAATGATTAATAACGTTGGACATCTTTTCATGGGCTTGTTAGTGATCTGTGTATATCTTCTTTGGAGAAATGTCTAATCACTTTTCCCCCCTTACCTTGCTAGTGATGGAATCCAGAGCCTTGTATGTGGTAGGTAAACACTCTACCACTTGGCTGTATACCCTTGGTCTATTTGCTCATTTTAAAATTGGATTGCTTTTTTCTTTAATGCTGAGCTTTCAGAGTCCTTTATATATTCTAGAGATTATATCTTTATTAGATATATTATTTGAAAATATTTCTCTGAATTTCTTTTTATTTTTAACTTTTCACTTCCCTCTTCCTCTCCTATTTCTTTTTTCTTTTCCCTCTGTGACAGTACTGGGGCTTGAACTCAGGGTCTGGAGGTTATTTCTTAGCTTTTTTGCTCAAGGCCAGAACTCTACTACTTGAGCCACACTTCACTTCTGGCTTTTTGGTGTTTAGAGATAAAAATCTGGCTTCAGGGGCTGGAATGTGGCCTAATGATAGAGTGCTTGCCTAGCATGCATGAAGCTCTGGGTTAGATTCCTCAGTACCACATAAACAAGAAAAGCCAGAAGTAATGCTGTGGCTCACATGGTAGAGTACTAGCCTTGAGCAAATGAAGCTCAGGGACAGTGTCCAGGCCTCGAGTTCAAGTTCTAGGACTGGCAAAACAAACAAAAAAATCTGGCTTCAAACTAAGATCCTCAGATTTCAGCCTCTTGAGTAGCTAGGATTACAGGTGTGAGCGACTGGCATCTGGTTTCTGCTCATTTTCCTTTTTTTTGGGGGGGGGTTGGTCATGGGGCTTGAATTCTGGGCTTGGGTGCTGTCCCTGCACTCTTTAGCTCAAGGCGAGTACTCTACTGCTTGAGCCACAGCGCCACTTCCGGTTTTCTAATGGTTAATTGGAGATAAGAGTCTCATGGACTTTCCTGCCCGGGCTGGCTTTGAACTGTGATCCTCACTGTCCTGAGTAGCTAGGATTACAGGCGAGAGCCACCAGCGCCCGGCTCTCTGCTCATTTTCTTGATAATGTACATTAGTAGTTCAAGGTGTGCTTGTCAGTTTTATTCCTCTAATTTCTCACTTCAGTGAAGAAAAACTTATTTTTTTTTCTTCCTTTGGCCATGTATGCTTTTGTTGTGATGTCTAAGAATCTGTTATTAAATCCAGGGCTATTAAAGTTTACCCTAGTAGTTCTTTTAAGAGTTTTGTGATTTTAAATCTTTTTTTTTTTCCAATATTGAACTCAGGATCTTATCCTTGCTTGTCATACCCCTAGCCTTTTAGTTATTGTTGGATAGCCTCCAAAGGCCCATATGTTAAAGGCTTTGCTGCATTGCTTTTGGCCTGTGATGGTGACTACATCATGGGGAGAGGGTGTGGTAGAGGAGGCTGTTCATTTCATGGCAACCAGGAACCAAAGAAAGCAACAAGAAGGGCCCTCATCCCAAAATCCCCTTCAAGGGCATGTCCTCAATAACTCTTCTAAGACCCACCTTCTAAAGGTTTCACTACCTCCCAATAGCTCAAACCAAGCTTTTAACATATGAGTCTTCAGGGGACACTTATGATCTGAACTAAAGCACATGTTGGATGTACAGTTGTTTCAGCATGCTTTGCTGAAGACTGTTCTATTCTCTTATTGAATGTCCTTAGTCCCCTTGTTGGGAAATTATTTGACTCTATATGTAGAGTTCATTTCTGAACTCTCAATTTTGTTCTTTTAGTCTTTATGCCTTTTCTTATAACAGTACCAGACTATCAGACTTTAATGGTTATTTTAGAGACAGAATATCACGTATTTCTTTGCCTGGGCTGGCCTTGAACCCCAATCTTCCAGATCTCAGCCTTTTCCATAGCTAGAATTACAGGCTTAAGCTACCAGCACCTGGCTACTTTTTTATTTTTTAATCCACAGATTGTACCTTGGACCTTGCATATGCTAGGCAGATGTTCTACTACTGAGCTACACTGCAACCCCATGTCTGGTATGTTTATCTGTCTTCACAGTCACCTTTTCACATATGGTGACTGGATATTTCTCAAGCACACATGTATAGGGAACTTCTGCCCCTGACACTCTCTTGGTGTTCATGCATATGCTAGTGTGTACATACCCAGATGTTGTGTTCATGTGTGCATGCCATTGGAGGGGCGTTACTATCTCTCTTTTTAACCTCAAGTATCTGTTGAACCTCTGTGCCAGTTGTAGGGCTTCGGCATCTTTAGTATGTAGCTGCAATCCCTCTTGTATTGTGGGAGGTCCCCTTGTGCAGACCTCCACCTCAAGGCTTCCCTGACTGCCATCCTCCCTCAGGGCTCCTTTGTGCCTAAAGTGATGATGGGCTAAGTCCAGGGCCTTTGATGCTTTGGATGGGGACAGTGGGCCCAGTCGTGAGCAGTGCTGGATGTTTATGTGGCCAGCACACGGCCTCCCTGACTCTCACACAGCTGAGTATTGATGGGTTATTCCTACCCGCTGGACAAGCCTGCCAAGGCTTGAAGGATTTGGCTTGCTGTGGTCAGCACTATGAAGCAATAGACTGGGGTGGAGCTGTCCCAGGCACCTCAGGTGATACCACGCTATTGATGAGAGTGACTAGAAGTGCCAGAGCCCACCATAGGAATTATGGAATGGACACTCAGAATGCCTTGGGCCTGGGAAGGGTGCCTGGAACTAGAGCTGGGTGGGTTGGGAACGGTGCTTAGAGTTAGAGCTGGGTGGGTGGAAAGGGCAGATCTAGGGAGAGGTTGAAGTCCTTCCAGGAGCCAGCTCAGAGTGTGGTTGGGAAACTTCTATGGATTTAGGGTGCAATAAGCCTGCAAGGGAGGCCAGGATGGTGTGCTATATGGCAGGCTCTGAGGTGGTAAAGGACCTGTAGTCCTTGTGACTCCTCCAGGTTGGGTCAGGGAGGGAGTTACTGAACCAGGCTTGCAGCCTGATGGAGAAGCCCTGAGATAAGGGAAGGGGGAACTCTAAGGTGAGGAACTCTAATACTGAGGCAAGGGAAGAGGACCTCTACAATGAGGGATGGAGGAGCCTTTAGTGAGGGATGGGAACTCTGAGGCGAGGGATTCAGGAAGGAGGAGGCTGAGGTGCGTGCTGGAGGAGCTTTAGGTGTGGGGTGGAGCTTCCATGGTGGAAGGGCATCCTTTCTGCCCCTTGGAAGTAGTGCCTGAAAGGCACTACTCCTACCCTGAGTTCCTCCAGTATATCTTGGAGGGTAGAAATACTGGCTGCCTTTGGTTTTGTTAGGTTCTCACAGCTACTGTGTAGTTCCCTCAGTCTGTGTCTGTGTCTGTGTCACAGACACAGAGCATACTTCTGTGTGTCCATTGGCTTTTCTGACCCCTGGACCTTGACTTAGCCTTATTCTGTCTTGAGTTGTTCCTGAACCCTGGATGGAGCTACACCATCAGCTTGATAATTTCCCTTGCAGCTGTCCCCCAGCTTAGGTACCTGTGACAGGTTTGTGTTAGGGAGCCCATTTCTCCTTTCCTCTAAGCTGTAGCTGTATGGGACTAGAGCTTAAAACTCATGTCTGCCTGAGTTCTTGCCTCGGGGGCAAGATGCCCACTGGTCTGGCCAGGGTTGATCTTGGGAGGGGCCCTGGAGTGGCCAGGTATAGACTTCCATCCTGAATTTGTGGCCCGGTCACTCTTTTCTTGGTGGACACTGGATATTGGGATGAGAGTGGCTCCTTATTCTCTTTATTCTCAGTGATACATTATGGGGATCCGGTAGATGTGGATGTGGATGTAGATGTAATAGGGTAAGCTCAGTGTTTAGGGTGCGGCCCTCAGAAGTAACTGGGAAAGCTGGGCGCTGGTGGCTCATGCCTGAAGTGCTGGCTACTCCGGAGGCTGAGATCTGAGGATTATGGTTCAAAGCCAGCCTGGGCAGTAAAGTCTGTTAGACTCTTATCTCCAATTAACCACCAGAAAAGTAGAAGTGGCACTTTGGCTCAAGTGGTAGAGTGCTAGCCTTGAGCTGAAGAGCTCAGGGACATCATCCAGATCCAGAGTTCAAGCCCCATGACTGACCAAAAAAAAAAAAGTAACTGGGAAAGCTAGGAACAGCCCTTCTTGACATTAGGCACAAAGGCAATGAGAGAATCATTCACAGAGCAAACAGCCCAGTCTCGCCGATTACCCCTTCTCCCTACACCCCCATAAACTGTATTGGATCCTGGTCTATGCCCTAAAGTTAAACCTGCGACATTTATGTTTAGAAAGGTACCTCTGTCTACTTGTGGGGGACAGTGTGAAGGAGGGAGGGGCCTGGAGGCAGTAAGAGGGTGGAGCCATTATCTGAAGCTCCATACTCCAGGTCTGGGATAGGGGCTCTGCCATGTTCTGATGCACTTTGGTCATTGCCTTAGTACCTTGTTCAGCTGTAGATCCTTAGGCAATCCTGGGCTGCACATTTTTGTGCACACACACATACACACACACACACACACACACACACACACACGTACAAGCTATGTGCTGGCTAAGTTCTATTAAGAGAAGTTGCTGTTTTGAGTAGATACAGCATTAAATATTAAAAAAAATCTCCTGATAGGCTGTACCAATTTCTTACTGAACAGCTGAATTTTTCCCCCTTGTGATACCAGTCCTGGAGCTTGAACTCAGGGGCTTAGATGCTCAAGGCTGGCACTCTACCACATAAGCCACAGCTCCACTTCTGTTTTTCTGGTGGTTAATTGAAGATTCTCTGCCTGGACTGGCTTCAAACCATGATCCTCAGATCTCAGCCTTTTGAGTAGCTGGGATTACAGGAATTATAAGCATGAGCTACTAACATAGAGCTTGAATTTTTCTTTTCTTTTTTTTAAATAAGTTCTTTGTTGTGAAAATACTGTACAGAGGGGTTACAATTACATGAGCAAGGTAATGAGTACATTTCTTATCAAGCATTTTTGCCTCCTCCTTTGTTTTTCCCCTACTTGAAATTTTCTTTTAATTGGCTCATATCAGTTATGAGGGAGGAGGATTTTCCCACATATTTGAACTGTATTCCACTCAAGTCAGCTGCTTTTTAGTCTTTATCAATCAAACCTGGAAACTTCAGTTTGTTGGCAGTTACCTACTTATGGAGTTCATTTATACTGAAATCCTTCCTCCCCACAGTTGTAGTATTCCGGCAGTGATGCTGATGCTTTCTAATGAAGACAGAAGGAGCAGGTTCAATGGGAGAGGTCAGTTGAGAAGATGAGTTGGGGGTGATCTTTCCATTATGTCTCCTGCCCTGCAGCTACTGTAAGGCTGGCTGCCTGCCACCTGTTTGCTAAACTTTCTCCTACTTGGTTGAGTCCTGCTGCTAGGTCAAACTCATTTGCATTTTCTTCCAATACACCTTTAAGTTAGAATTGTTTTAGTGTTACCGAAAAATACACATCTCCTAATCCAGTTTTCCAGAATGTTCACCTGTTCATTGTGGTAGGGACCCTCATCACCTGTGAGGTTCTGGGTTGCTTGGGTCATTCGTTTGCCAAGACACACCTGTGAGGCCACATACTGCCCTCCTATCTCCTAGACCCTCTGGGTGCCATATGGCTTCTGAGACTCTTTTTGCCCTGTGACCCTAGCAGACAGAGCACCATTGGTCAGAGTTGCAGGGGCGGGGGGAGGGAGAGGAGGAGGAAAAGGAGCTGCTTCTTTCCAGAAAGCCCAGCCTTCCCAGCTACTCAACCTAGCTAGGGTACCCCTGCAGTTCACAGGACTGTACTGGGTCAGCCAGGTGGCTAACTCCTGTGATCCTTAGACTCTGTGCCACACAGCAGATGTGTATAGTGACTGGCTGTGGTGGTCCCAATGATATACATGGGCTCTGAGATGCAATACTCCATGGCCCCTCGCCATGCTGGAGTCTGTCTGGTTCCAGTCATTGTATATGAGGAGTGTATATGGATACTTTTTACTGTTTATGGTTTCTCCTAGATCTCAAATATGTACTATTGCTTTTTGGGAGGGGCGGGGGGTCATTTGTGTGGCTTGAACTCAGGCCTGGGCACTGTCCTTGAGCTCTTTTGCTCAAGGCTAATGCTCTACCACTTTGAGCCACAGCACCACTTCTGGTTTTTAAATGATTAACTAGAGATAAAAGTCTCATGGGCACTTTTCTACCAAGGCTGGCTTGGAGCTATGATCCTCAGATCTCAGTCTCCTGAGGAGCTAGGATTATAGGCATGAGCCACCAGTGTCTGGCCTATTGCTATTTTTTATTGGCATGTTAAATTGTACATAGTAGAGTTTCGTTGTGACATTTCCTAAATGAATATAATATACTTGAATCATATTGACCACTTTTATGTTTCCTGTCCCTTTTACTTTTATTCCTTGGTTGTTGTGATTTGTTCCTCTCTAACTTTCACAATTAAGAGAAAACATACCTGGCTTTCTGAGTCTGGCTCATTTCACTTTATTTCATTTCACTCAGTTCCACTTACTTTCCAGCAGATGACATAATTTCATTCATCTTCATGACTCTATTGTAACTATATAGCACATTTTCTTTATCCATTCATCAGTTGATGAACACCTCATCAGATTCAATAGTTTGGCTCCTATGAATTCTGCTGCAGTAAACTTTGATTTGGAATTATCTCTGTAGCATCTGACTATGATTCTTTTGGATGTATATATTAGAACTGATCATGTGTTCTATATTTTATTTATTTTGTGGTGTGTGTGTGTGTGTGCTGGTATTGTGGCTTGAACTCAGGGCCTTGTGCTCTCTTGACCTTCATATGCTCACTGCTGGTGTTCTGCCACTTGATTTGGCATCCAGTATGATCTTCAGATCTCAGTTTCCTGAAAAGCTAAGATTCCAAGCGATTCAAGCATAAGCTACTTGTGCCTGGCTGGTAGTTCTATTTTTAAAATGTTGAGGAATTGCCAATAGTGATTTCCATAGTGGCAGGACTAATTTACGTTTCTACCATCAAGCATGTATATTATTTAAATTCAGAACTTCTCATTGAAAAGGAAGCAATCCATTTCCTGGGTATTGAAGTTTTATCTGTTAAAATCTGGGCTCCATAAGAACAGTTTCAGCTGGACAGGACTTTCTCTCCCTCAAGAATGAGTTTATAGGACTATCACTTCTAGGGATCTCACCAAGTGTTAACCCAATCTCCTCTTTTCACACATAGGAAATGTCCTGCGCAGCAAATTAGGGATTGATAGAGACCCAAGTCTCTGCCTCCTCTCTTGACCTAATGTTTTTTTTTTTTTTTTCCCCTCCCTTTGTGCTACTTTTCTGAAGGAAATCACTCTCATATAATTTGGTTTCCATCCTGTGAAGACTCTGGACTCAAGCAGTGGTTGATGGGTCCTTTGGGAGGTAGGTAGGCCTGGACATCCTGCACAATGGCTGGAAACGCTCTCCTTAGCAATACCCATCCAAATTAGGGTTCTCCTATGTCTCTGGCTGTACTCCTCAGGGTCTCAGGTATTCCTTGTGTTAGCTTGCTTCCACCCCATTTCCTGCCCCTCAGTGGCCTGAGGTTCTGTCCTTGAGCACATTCTTCAGCCTAGCACTAGTGCATTTAAGCATTTGACTCTTTCTTTACCTTGTATCTTTTGCTGGCCTTGGCCTCACTCCTTACCAGCTCCCTACTTCTGTGGGATGGGGGCCTCTGGGAGGCGCCTTCCAAGTGTACTTTCCTACTGGGGCAGTGCTTCTGTTTCTGAACTACTGTGATTCCTTTTCAAACTCTTGGGGAAGCCTTGTGGAGGCCATTCGTTTTACAGGGACTGTAAGTAGACAGGAGGAGGCCATGCCATGTGGTCACAAATGTCCTGGTGAGGTTGATTGATTGAACACTCATTTGGGGGAGCAGTGTCACTGTCCTCACCACTAATGCGTTTAGAAAATCCACAGCCCACTGCTTAAGTAACTAAGTGGGCTGTTGGTGGAGTTCCCTTAGCAACACTCAGCAGCCAGCAATTTTTACAGATGCTTAGTAAGAGGGCTTTTTCAAGGCAGTTCCTGAAATATCCCCTCTGCCGAGTGGAACTTAGGGACAAGGCCTAAATCTCATGTTCACTAAGAGAGATTCTCCACCAGCTGTGTTCCAAAGCCCTTTATCTAGTAAAAGTGTTCAGCTGGTGTGTCTGCTGGTACAAGGTACTTGAAGTATAGCTGAGGCATCTGAACTGGTGTCTGCAGCCTGCTCTGATTGGCCCTGTAGGCGATGATGTCTTTATTTTACAATGACACAGAGCCTCCAGTGATGTATCTGAGGCTAGAGAGCTGTGTAGCCTCAGAATCCTTTTCTGGCAGAAGGACCATCAGAAGGCCCTGGCCTTAACCAGAGAACTTCAGAGCTGCCCCTGCTCCAGGCCTCTGGTCCTGAGCCTTTCTCTCAGTTACCAGGGGCAAGGCCTAACTGCAGCCGGGGAAAGGGGCTCACATTGTTTTTATCTGCCCATCTAGGTTTTTTCTTCCCCCTTCTAATCTTCACTTTTTCTTTATGATTAACAAAGCAAAACAAAGGCCAGTGCCAGTGGCTCCTGCGTATAATCCTAGCTACTCAGGAGGCTGAGATCTGAGAATCACAGTTCAAAACCAGTCCTGGGCAAGAGTCCCTGTGAGATTCATCTCCAATAAACTACTTGAAAGAGGCAGAGGTGGCTCTGTGGCTCAAGTGGTAGAATGTTAATCTTGAGCATAAAGAGGCTCAGGGACAATGCCCAGCCTTGAGTTCAAGCCCCAGGACCTATAAAACAAAACAAAACAAAGCAGGTCAAAGGACAAATGCTATCATATTCCATCAGATGGGCTATGGAGTTTACCAGATGCTTAGTAGTATAGATCTTTGAGTCCAAGAGTTGTCAGGAGGTGACTCCTGATTGCTATCTTTTATTCTAGGACTGTGGTACACCTGTCTTTAGGCCCCATTCCTGGCAGGGCTCAGGACTGAGGCCTCACCTCCCTTGGTCTGAAGTCCCTATCTCTGATAATAGGGTCCCTGACTGCAAAGTATTCTCCAGTCAGATTATCTGTTGTCTCTGAGGGTTTCACAGGCTGTGATTCCTGGAGCTTCCGGAAAGAGATATTTGTTCTACATCTGCATACAATTGGTTTCCTTAGAAACCACTGGAGTAGAGGCTCTGAAACCAGCTTCTAAGTTTTAAAGAGACCATACCTTTATCTGAAATATCTGTTGAAGATTTCACAGAACAGTTTTAAAGGCACAAATACATAGTTTAACTATTTATTTAATATATCAGGAGTTTCACACTGCTGAATAATAGAGCTGAGGGGATGATTAAACAAATGACAGGGCACACATACAATAGGAAATTATGTAGTCATCAACAATACTGTTGACAACAGGTTTTAATGACACAGGAAATGTTTATGATGTAACATTGAATGAGGTGCTGTATGTTTAGTATCACAGCTGGTGTTAATTAAATAGGCTGAACATTTAAATATTAAATATTAAATCTAGATATTTCAGTGGTTCAAGGTTAAGATTATTACTAAAGGTTGAGCATTTTTTTCTCTTGCTTTTATATTTTCCAACTAGTTTTCCAGGACTATCAGATTATTTTTTAGCATTTTTAAAGTTGTTATTATTAAGGTGATATGCAGAGGGGTTACTGTTTCATAAGTCAGGTAATAGATGTATTTCTTTTTGAACAGTGTCACCCCTTCCCCTGCTCGCTTCCAGTGTCCCTCTCTCATCCTTACCTACAAGTTGTATAGTTCACTTTCAACAGTGTCCACTGAGTACCATTGCTACATTTGTTCACTTTGTCCCTCCATTTTTGTAACTCCCTCCTTACCCCCAATAAATACAGATAAATGAAGAAACAAGACAAAAAACAACCCCCCATCATTTCCATTTCCTGGAATTTATTTCAATAAATGTTATTTGTTCAGAGGCATAGGTTATCATGTTATTTTTTTTTCTTTTTCGTTTTTTTTTTTTTTTATGTTGGTCGTGGGGCTTGACTTCTGGGCTTGGGTGATGTCCCTGAGCTCTTCAGCTCAAAGTGAGCTCCCTACCACTTGAGCCACAGTGCCACTTCCAGTTTTCTGGTGGTTAATTGGAGATGAGTCTTACAGACTTTCCTGCCTGAGCTGGCTTTGAACCAAGATCCTCAGATCTCAGCCTCCTGAATAGCTAGAATTACAAGCATGAGCCACCGGCATCCAGCTCATGTTATTTTTATAATCAGAAATAAAGTAGACAGAGAAGAATGACTGTCAGTTGAGGGGTTATATCGCCTGGTTTCCTGGCTTACAGATTTATAGACTAGAGGTTTTATAGACATTGAGGATGGAGTTAATTCTCCCTGTCCTTCTGCTGGCCTTAGGACCCTAAAAACTAAGGGCAGGAGAGGATGGGCACTCACTCTCTATCATACCCCCTTTTCTTCTGTGATCTCACCTCCATTAATGCATGTCAGCTTTTGCCTCCCTTAGCTAGAGCCACTCAAGAGTCCTGTGGGGCTATAGGTGGAGTGTGGTGTTTAAAAGGTGCCTCCTGGCTATCCTTCCACCTTCTTTGAATAGACCTGGGGTCAATGACTGGCATAGGACCAGTCTCCCAGGAACCTAGGAACATTTGGGCTATTCCATCACCAGCTGTACTTTCTTACTGGTAGTGTCTGCTGTAAGTGGAGGCCCAAGCATATGGCCAGCTGTGGAGGCCACTGTGGGGCAGAATGACATTCTTTTTTTGCTGGCTGGCAGCTTAGCTCCTCTTGTTTCTCCAGATATGTAAAGGGGGGCAACTAGTTGGGACCTTGTGCCTCATGTGGATTTAGGTGGCAGGAGTGTGAGCCAAGTGAGGGTTATTGGGGGTGAGCCTGATGGACACCAGCTTCAACAGGCTGAAGGCATAGATCCCTATAGTCTATTTTTGGGGTGGTGAATGCTGTTCCTCCACATGGAGACTGTTTTTGCACATGGCTTTAAAGAGTTCCTACAGCTATTTGAGTACTTGCAGATACTAAACAATTACAGATGCTCGTTGCTTACAAATATGAAGTGCCTGCTTACAGGTAAGCACCTCAGATATTTATAGAGGCTAAACAGCCAGTTATAGACATTGGGGTACTATCAGATACTAAATGATTACTTACAGGTACTTGGGTACTTACAGATACTAAGCAATTAGTTTTTGATACAGAGAAAGCTAATTTACAAGCATTGTGTATTAATAATGTCAGTTTTACTCCTGTCTTACAGTCATGGGAAATGCCACAATAGTTCAGATTTGATAGCTAGTCTCAGTTTGAATTCAGTGTCCCTAGTAGCTGGTTGCTCACTTATTATCTGTTTGTTCTGTGATAAGTTCTCCCCAGGCTCTGCTATGTGTCTAATGTACCCCCCCCCGTCTCTGTCTCTGTTTCTCTCTGTCTCTCTCTGTCTCTGTCTGTCTCTCGTCTGTCATGGAGCTTGAACTTGGAGCCTGGGCACTGTCCCTGATTTCTTTTGCTCAAGGCTAGTGCTCTACCACTTTGAACCATAGCACCACTTTTGGTTTTTGAGTAGTTAATTGGAGATAAGAGCCTCACCAGGACTCTTCTGCCCAGGCTGGCTTGCAACTAGATCTCAGATCTCAGCCTCCTGAGTAGCTAGGATTACAGGCATGAGCCACCAGTGCACAGCTTAGATAATTCTTAATCACCTTCAGATCACATAAGAATATATTTACCTAAAATCCTGCACCATACTCTGTTTGGCCCTTTCCCAACGGCCTCTTCCCATTGAACAAGTCACCCCCCTCCCCCAGAGTGACTGGACTGGTGCCCATGTATGTCCTCTGAAGCATAGGCTTACACAAATAAGCTTACACATCTTCAGCAGAGGTGTCCCTGGGGATCATCTGCAGGGAGGTGGGCAGCTGCAGGGGCTCCCTGTAAGTGGGAGTGGGTTGCTGCTGTGTGTGCCCACGACAGAGGGAAGGTCACCTTTCCTGCACTTCATTTTATATGTGTTTATATCATAAGCATCTTTATCTTGAAGGGAAAACCAAGGGTAGATACCAGGTGACCCTGGCTTGGCTAGAGAGTGGGTGTGTGCTAGGATGTGCAGCTCATACCTCTCTGACCTGCAGGGGAAGCCCCACTGCTCCAGAAAGTCTTAATGAGCAGAGCCCCATGGAATCCAGGTGGGATTACAGACAGATTCCAAGCGAGCTGTGGTAAAGGTAGGGCAAGGAGACGGAGACAGAAACTGACTTACAAGTCTGAGTGGAAGCCAGGTGTCTTATACCAATAATCTTAGCTACTCAGGAGACTGAGACCTGGAAGTTCAAAGCCAGCCTGGGCAAAAAAGTTTGCACAAGAATTCATCTCCAGGGCTGGGAAGGTGGCTCAGTGGTAGAGCGCTTACTTTGCATCATGCCTGAGGCCCTGGGTTCGATTCCTCAGCACCACATAAGCAAAAAGAAAAAAGCCGGAAGTGCCGCTGTGGCTCAAGTGGTAGAGCGCTAGCCTTGAGCTGAAGAGCTGAGGGACAGCGCCCAGGCCCAGAGTTCAGGCCCCATGACTGGACCAAAAAAAAAAAAAAAGAATTCATCTCCAGTTAACCAGCAAAATGACAGACTGGAGGCTAGCTCTTGTGGTAGATCACTTAGCAAGAAAGCTGAGCAAGAGTGTGAGGATCTGAGTTCAAGAAACAACCAAACAAAAAAAAAAACCCAAGTGGAAGAACATCCATGCTCATTGGCTGCCCAGTGTTTCAAACACAAGAATTTGTACTGTGAATGTTCTTATAGGATATCTGCTGACCAGGAAGAGCTGATGGGTGCCTAAGAAAGTCAACTTTCCTGCATTTAACTAAAATACAGTGTCACACTGGGACTGTTTGGCCCAGCCCTCCTGTGACACCTGAGTAATTGTGAATCTGGGACTTCAGCTGAAAGGAACACAGATACAAGAGTTCCAGGCATCACCAGGATACCGAGTTAACATATGTTCCTGCTGTCTGGTACATTAGCAGGGCCCCTGTATTTTATTTGATAAGTTTGGTTGCCCAAGTGCAGACTGGCTCTTTGTCAGTGAAGACAGAGAAGTTGAGAAGGATGGGAATCAGAGGGCCTTGAGCTCTTCTGAAAGGGTGAGTTCTGTGGACTCCTCCACCCCTGAGCGCTATGCAGAAAGCTTAGAGTTTTCCTGCAGTGTGGATTGCTTGGCAATTCAGATCTGTTCCTTCCTCTCCCTCCTCTCCTTTCCTCACTCTCACCTGTAAGATGAAAATGATTTGATCACCTGGCGGGTTGTCATGTGGATTGAGGCAGAACTGCCAGTTAGAGACTGTATTCACATCCTGGTGCCTGCCAGACTCCAGGGACACTCACCCTGCCTAATGGCCCACAGGGGTTCCTCCCAGGGAACCTCCTCCCTGGCCAGCCAGGGAGCCATACCTAGATCTTGACCTGACTGGGAACTGCAGACTCCTTGGGAAGCCAGGTGTCTGATCTAGGGTTTTTTTCTGGCACCTTTTAAGGAACAGATATCTCTAACTTTTGGGATTTATAATTGAAGAGTGAATGACCTCAGAGCAGTAGCAGAATTTCTTCTCCTGCAGTGACTGACAGGCCAGTGATGCACTGTTGGTGTGGGAGAGTTTTTCCTCCCACAGTTTCTATTAGCACAAATAATTTTGTCTAGAGCACTTATCACCTTGGGAGAGAAGAAAGGGGAAGGGAAGGAAAGGGAAGGGAGGGGAGGGGAGGAAAGATGAGAAGAGATGAGAAGTGGAGAGAAGGCAAATTACCCAGTTATCCTTACTTCCTCCAAATATTTCCAGTGAAGTGTTTATAGAACGCTGTATTACCATCTGCTGAAACTTGGCTAAGTCTGGGGGGGGGGGTTGCATGAGTATGCACACACATGCCTACTGCCCACAATTAATGACCAGAAAACCGGAAATGGCACGTGGCTCAAGTGGTAGATTGCCAGCCTTGAGCCAAAGAACTCAGGGACAGTGCATAGACCCTGAGTTCAAGCCCCATGACTGACCAGAAAAAGTAGACTGAGGAATGGCTCAGTGTTCAAGGAGGACCTCAGCACCTAGCTGACTTCTTTTTTGTTTTTGTTTTTTTTTGGTCGGTAGTGGGGCTTGAACTCCGGGCCTGGGCGCTGCCCCTCAGCTCTTCAGCTCAAGGCGAGCGCTCTACCACTTGAGCTACAGCGCCACTTCCGGTTTTCCGGTGGTTTATTGGAGATAGGAGTCTCACGGTCTCTCCTGCCCGGGCTGGCTTTGAACCGTGATCCTCAGATCTCAGCCTCCTGAGTAGCTAGGATTACAGGCGTGAGCCACCAGTGCCCGGCTTCTAGCTGACTTCTTGTACTTTCTTCTCAATTTTTGGGGCTCCTGCGGCTTGTTTGGTCCTTCTCATTCCTGCCTAGCTCCGAACTGTACCTTCCCCATCTCTATGTGACACTCTGGGTGGTTTCTTCAGCTCTTTCTTCCAGCTCACCAGTTCTTCAAACATCTTGAGAGTACTAAACAAAAATGCCCAGTTTGTTGTTTACAATGTCCACTGAGGGCTGGGAATTGCTCAGAGATAGAGTGCCTAGCAGGCATGAAGCTCTGGTTGGTTAGTTGCTTTTTGGCAATACTGGGTTTGAACCCAAGGCTTCTCCTTGCTAGGGTCACAACCTCCATACATAAGGCTCTGGGTGTAATCCCCAGCATCACAGGAAAATGAAACAAAAATAAATTAAAAAATAAAATGTTCATTGACTTTAAAATTTTAAAGCCATCTTTCATTTCTGGAAGTTCTTGTTTTTCCAGTTTATCTGATCATTTTGTCCTAGTGTATGTGAGTGTGCATTTCATATTTTTACACCTGCCATACCCATTGTTTGAAACAGATTTTTTTTTGGCAGTACTAGGGGTTGAGCTCAGGACCTTGCCTATGTTCATAGCTGGTGCTCGACTACCTGAGCCTTGCCCCAGCTCTGCTTTTTGCTGTGTAATTGTAGGTAGAGTCTAGTGAACTTTTTTGTCTGAGTTGACCTTGAACTTCAATCCTCCAGATCTCATTCTCCTTAGTAGCTAAGATTATAGGTGTGAGTCACTGGCACCCAATTTGAAACAGATTGTATTCTGTTGGATAACTATTGGGGATTTTACTTTACAGTTGAAGTTTCTATCAACTCTCACAGAGCACTTCACCATCTTGTTTGGAAACTTGAGACTGTGCTCATTTTGCACCAGACTTGGTGAGACAGTGTACCTTGCCTCTTAGCTCAGGTTGGCTCTTCAGAGTAATTCTTCAAGAATGGATCTAGAGAATGGTACTGACTTGCAGTTTGCCTTCCAAAGGGTGGGGTTAGACCCAAGCCTGTTCAGTTTCTTCCCTCAGGGCCTGGCATGGTGAGGGGGTCATCTCTGCCACCTCTGGTGGATCTTTGATGAAGACATAGTCCCTTGCTGGTCCTGGGCCTGGAGGGGAGTCTCACTGCAGTTTATTGCTTCTTCTGACCTACATTACCCTCAAAACCTGAACTTTTGATGCTTTGAGACTAGCCATACTCCCCCTGCTTCCCTGTGCCTGTGGCACCCAGAACTCATCTGTTGCCCCATGTTGCCATACCCTCTTCTTTGCTTCTACCTTGAGGACTTCCCACATGTACTGACAACTAAACTGGGTGTTTTATGGGGTGTTTGCCACACCTGTCTGTGTCCTTCAACACTGCGGTTGGAGCTAGGCTGGGGAGAACCATCCCTGAAGAGAGGAGAGTGACAGCAGTGTCCAGTGGCAATGTCCCCTCCACCCCCATTATCTGTTCCATACTTTGTCCAGCACAGTTCTGGTCCTCAGGACACTCAGATTAGGCCCTGGACTCCACCCAGATCTCCATGCAGCCCTGCTTGCACCCTTCACCAGGCTTCTAAGCAGTCTCTTCTGTTCTTCAGCCAACTCCTGTCACTCATAGACTTGCTTCTGACAAGGCACTTCAGGGACTTGGCACTGGGGTTTAGCAGTGGTAGGGTTGTAGAAAGAAATATTGACCAGTAAAGGCACCAGCAGTGCCATTGTCCCAGAAAAGAGCCAACAATGTTTTCATGTACAATCCTACCACCAAACTTCGTCCCTCAGTCCTTGGCCTGACCTGGGGACATAGGCCATTTTTAGGTATCTGAGAGCTTCCTGAATTCCAGAAAAGTTAAGGTCTCAGCTTTCCAGGGCTTGTGGCTGTCACTGAACTTACATCCTGTGCCTTTCTGCTGTGGGACCCTGGGAACCCCATAAATAAAGGAACATTTTTCCATGTCCTTTGGAATCATCACTTGGAGGACTGGTCTCATTTTGTGGCTCCTGTTTTGAAGTTGCCTCTCAAAAGGCAACTTGGGTGTGGGTACAGTACTCTTTGAGGCTTTGAGGCAGAAGTTTTAGTTCTCTTTTAGCCTGAGCCTAGGGCCTTGCCTACAAGTCTCAGCAGGTGAAGGTGAGGAGACAGGAATGGGGACGGAATCTAGCTCACCACTCTCCTGGCCCCAGTTCTGCTTAAATGGCTAGACTGGATAATCACACTGGTATCAAGAATCTCCTGGATTCTATGTTGGTGCCAAGTGCTGGGACCTGCCTCAGTGAGCCATACTAATAGGTGGACAGAAGCCAACCTGGATCTTGTGGTTGGATATAAGGTATCTCCTAAAAAAGCTCGTGTTGAAAGCTTGGTTCCCAGCTGGTGGAACTATTTTGGGAGTTTGTGAGAACCTCAGAAGGTAGAGTCTGGGTGGAAGAAGTTGGTCACTGGGGGATGCCTTTGAGGGTTACGCCTGGCCTCCAGTTCTGTCTTCCTCTCTGCTTCTTGTCAGCCATGGGGTGAAACCCTCCTCTCACATGCTTCTAGTACCATAATGTTCTGTCCAAACACCCATGCACAGAACCCTCTAAAACAGAACTAAATCTTTCCTTTCCTAAGTGGTTTCTATCAGGCATTTTGTCACAATAATGAACAAAGTAACTAACATACTCCATCCTCGCTTCTGATACTACCAGTCTGAGGAAATCTACTCCCCCTCTCTAGTGGCCCCAGGCAGTGGTGACCCTGAGTATCCATGATAGAAATGGTGGTTGACTTAGGGCTGGGATTGGCAAGTGTTTGCATCTTTGTGGTTGTTTTTCAGGTGCTTATGGCTCCCCTAAAGTACTGCTGGCCTTGGACTCCTGCAACCAGCTCAGCTGGAGTCGCAGTGATATTGGGAACACTTCCCTGTGGGTCAACCCTCCCTTCAACTAAGAGGCTCACTACAGCTAGTATCTGCTATTAATCTCTAGAGCTCACCCACAGTGCACGCCCTCTGGGGCCTAGGATACCCCACTGCCTGCACATTCAAGGGAGAACTCAGCCTGGTGTTGGGACATTCTACTGATGTCTTCTTTCCTACCAGCTTGTCATTAGCAAGGGCTATATTTGTTTCTCGTGATATGGCCCTACCTTCTTCCTAGAGGTACCACTCTCCTGCACCCCTCACTCAGCCCCTAGGACTAGACCAGCACTGTACTAACTAGTTGTCATATGCAGCCAACCTCCCTCTTCCCTGTAGTCTCCACTCATTTCTGAGGTCCTAGCCCATGCACGTTGTAATGTTATTTTTTGGAGTGACTACAACTTGCATCTCCAGATCTTTCAGCCCAAGACTGTTTCTGGCCTGCACAGCATGTTAGAGGTGGGCTGTGTGCCTTTTAGTGGCTCCTGTCTGGCTGTTGTAGTGGGTCATGATGTGGTTAAAGTGGGTTAGGATGCTGACCGCTGAGGGGCTCTCTCTTCTAAGTGGGACAGAGATCTAGGTTCAACCCTGGAACCAGAGGAGGCAGTGCTGGTAGGCTCAGAGGAGACTTTGAGATGAGGAGGCCCCTCCAAGGTGGGAAGGACAGATCATGTGCAGCAGGAAGAATGCACTCCAGCTTGTGCTGAAGACATGTGTTGCAGGCTACTTGTTTACCCTCTCTGTTCAAGTATCAAGTAGCCAACAGGAGGAGTAGGCTTTGGCTGGGGGCAGGAGGTCTAGCTTTTAAGTTTAACAAAATACTTTATAGAATTTGAAGATACATTGCAGCATGCTTTGTTATCTTATCCAATTGGTTATCCAATTGGGTCCCCCCCACTTTGGAGTTACTGGGGACTGACCTCAGAGCCTTGATTGCTAAGCAAGCACTTTACTATTTGAGTTACACCTCAGCCTAAGCTTTTAGTTTGTTTTTTTTTTTTTCAAATAGGATCTTGCCTTTGTCCTCAGCTGAGCTTGAATTGGGATCAGTTTCCTAAGTAGCTGGGATTATAGACACATACCACCATGCCTGGTCATAAATATTTCATTTGTCCTGTTTTACTTGTGTGTGTGTGTGTGTGTGTGTGTGTGTGTGTGTGTGTGTGTGTGTGTGTGTGTGTGTGTGTGTGTCTGTGTGTTTGCTGGCACTGGGTCTTGAATTTAGGACGTTATTTTGTGTGTGTGTCTCTGTGTGTTTGCTGGCACTGGGTCTTGAATTTAGGACGTTATTTTGTGTGTGTGTGTGTGTGTGTGTTTGCTGGCACTGAGTCTTGAATTTAGGACCTGTGTATATATGTGTGTGTGTGTGTGTCTGTGTCTGCCTGCTGGAACTGGGTCTTGAATTTAGGACCTTATACTCTTTTTCTGTTCAAGGTTGGCACTCTACCACTTGAGCTACACACCTCTCCTGGCTTTTTTGCTGGTTTCTTGGAGGTAACAGTCTCTTAGATTTGTCTATATGAGCTGATCGAAACATGATCTTAAATCTCAGCCTCCTGAGTGGCTATGATTACAGGCATGAGCTGCCAGTGTGGTAGTCTGGCTTATTTTTAGCTTATTTAAAGCAGTATCTGAGATAGAGTAATTGTATTCCAGGTGTTTATTTAGCATTTCCTTTATGAGAGTTTCCCATTTAGCTAGCTTTCCTGGATCTCTCAGTATTCCCACCCATGACCAGTTGACAAGCATGTGTTTCTGTGAGATCTTTCGGTAAGAAAACATATAGACATACAGAGACCCTTTTCTTTGTGGTTTATCTTTAGTAGATTTAGGTTTTAGGCTTACAGAAAGATTGAGTGAAAGAACAGAATTCCCCTAACACTCCTTTTACAACTTTTCTTTTACATTTTGCCTTACTGTGATTTCTTTGAGCTGTTAAGCTAGTATTGGTCTGCTTTAATCAAGGAAGTCCATAATTTGCATTAGAATTTACCCTGTGAACTTTGACTGTGATGTCCTAAATCCACCATTGTAGTATCTCACAGAACAATTTCTCTTAAAATCGTCTATGCTCCACCTACTCATCCTGTACCACTCTCCTGAACCTATACTTTTTTTTCTTTTTAATATCTCTCCAGTTTATCTCCAGAATGCCATGTAGTTGGAATAAAAAATATGTAGCCTTGTCAGATGATTTCTTTTGCTTAGTAATATGCGTTCCAGTTCTTTTATGTTCTTTTCATGGAGAGACAGAACTTTTTTTTTTTTTTTTTTGGGTCCGGTCGTGGTGCCTGAACTCTGGGCCTGGGCACTGTCCCTCAGCTCTTCAGCTCAAGGCTAGTGCTCTACCACTTGAGCCACAGTACCACTTCTGGCTTTTTTCTTTTTGCTTATGTGGTGCTGAGGAATCGAACCCAGGGTCTCATGTAAGCGCTCTACCACTGAGCCACCTTCCCAGCCCGAGAGACAGCACTTTTTAGTGTTGAGTAATACTCTTTTTTCTGGACATGCCACAGTTTATCCACTTGCTCTCTAGAGAACACTTTGCTTGCTTCTGTGTTTTGGTATTTATGAATAAAGTGGCTGTAAACACACATGTGCAGGTTTTCATAGGGATATACGTTTTTAGTTCCCTTGGGTAGATACCAAGGAGAGCCGATGCTAAATCATTGGATAGGTAAGTTTTTTTCTTTAAGAGTCTGCCAGCTTATCTTCCAAAGTAGCTGTACTATTTTGCATTCCCATTAGGAGTAAAGAAGACTTTCTGTTGCTCCATGTCCTCACCAGCATTTGGTATTGTCAGTGTCTGGATTTTGGCCAGTATAATAAGTGTGTAGTGGGAGCTCATTGTTGTAATTTGCATCTCCCTGAGGACATATAATGTTGACATCTTACATAATTGCCATCTGGATTTCTTCTTTGTTGAAGTGTCTGCTAAGTTCTATGGCCCATGTTTAAATTTCTTATTACTTGAGTTTTAAGAGTTCTTGCAAATTTCAGATACCAGTTCTTTAACAAGATGTGTTTTGTAAATATTTTCTCCTAGTTTGTAGCTTGTCTTTTTATTTTCTTAGTGTATTTTGCAGAGCAGAAGTTTTTAAAATTTTAATGAAGTCCAACTTGTCAATCCTTTCTTGCATGAATCATGCCTATAATGTTGCACCTAAAAAGTCATTATCAAACTGAGCCTGCAAATTTTTTCCCAGCTTACCTTCTAAGGGTTTGATATATACATTTAGGCCTATTATCTAAAGTTATTTTTGTGAAATGTATGAGTTGGGATTAGATTCTTTTTTTTTCCTTCTACATATGGATATCCAGTTATTTCAGTACCATTTAAAAAATTATCTCTTTTTTTCCATTTTATTGCCTTCCTTTGTTATTTATCAGCCAGCTATATTTCCGCGGGAATCTATTCTTTTTCATTGATCTGTTTTACTGTTATTTCATTAATACCTCAAAGTTTGGTCACTGTTGCTTTACAGTTGGTATGGAAGCCAGTAATGTTACCTTCTGACTAAAATCTTTGTTCTATTGTGTTGTCTTTGCTTCTCCACATAAACTTTAGTCAGTTTATTAATCTCCATAAAAATAACTTGCTGGGGATTTACTGCTACTGTGTCGGTTCTATAGATCAAGTTGGGAAGAGCTGGCAGCTGACAGTGCTATCTTCCTGTCTGAACATGGGCTCTCTCTTTGTGTTTTCAGTTCTGTGGTTTCTTTTGTCAGAGTCCGTAGTTTTCCTTATAGATCTTCTACGTATTCTGTTGTATTTCTGACCCATTTTATTTTAGGAGTGCTAGTATCAATAATATTATTTGTATTTTTTTATTTTAAATTTCAAGTGTTCATGAGATTTGCTAGTATATAAGATAGCAGTGAACTTAAAAATATGGCAACCTCTCTCTCTCTTTCTCTCTCTCTCTAGTATTAGCTAGTATTCCCTAGTATTAGCTTCTTTTCCCTTCTCTATTCTTACTGGACCCCATACTATACAACCCTAGTTTATACTCTTATCCCATTATTATCACCACTTTTTAGGTCAAGATTTTATATATAAGCAAAAATAATGTGACTGGACTTTTGAGCTTGGCTTATGTTGCTTGTTATGATCTTCAGTTCCATTCATTTTTATGCAAATGACAAAATTTCTTTTATCCTCATTGCTGAATAATACTTTACCTAAATAATACTTGATCTATTCATTGATTGTTGGGTACCTAGGCTAATTCCCCAGTTTAGCTATTTTGAACAGTGAACCATAAACATGAATGTACAGATAATCTGTCTTGTTTGCTGATTTTTGCTCTTTTGGATATATTCCAAAAAGTATTATAGCAATGTCATAGCTAGGTCTATTTTTAATTTGGGGATGAGCTTCCATGTTGATTTCATAGTGATTGTACTAGTTTACATTCCCACTAATAGTGTATGAGAGATCCTTTCTTTCTGCCAGCATTTGTTCTTGTTTGTTTTCTTGATAGCCATTGTGACTAGGGTATTATGGAATCTCAGTGGGTTTTTTTGTTTTGTTTTGTTTTAGGTTATTGCTCTCATATTATTATTATTTTTTTGGGGGGGGGTCCAGTCGTGGGGCCTGAACTCTGGGCCTGGGTGCTGTCCCTCAGCTCTTCAGCTCAAGGCTAGCGTTCTACTACTTGAGCCACAGCGCCACTTCTGGCTTTTTTTCTTTTTGCTTATGTGGTGCTGGGGAATCGAATCCAGGGCCTCAGTCATGCAAGGCAAGAGTTCTACCACTGAGCCATCTTCCCAGCCCGCTCTCATATTATTTTATTGTATTTTTTGTCAGTCCTGGGGCTTGAACGCAGGGCCTGGGCAGTGTCCCTAACCTTCTTTTGCTCAAGGCTAGCACTCTACCACTTGAGCTACAGCACCACTTCTGGCTTTTTCTGTTTATGTGGTACTGAGGAATCAAAACCAGGGTGTCATGCATGCTAGGCAAGCACTCTGCCACTAAACCATATTCCTAGCCCTTGTTTTTATTAACAGGGTATCTGAGTGAGTTCCCTGTAATGTTGGTGCTTCATAACACTTCTATAATACAGCCTCCAGTTGAGTAGAGAATTCTGATGTGAGAAGCCTGGAATAATCAAAGTAGGAAAGGTGTGTGGAGAAAATTAGAGATTGCAGAACAAACAGTAACATGGTGTTCACTCTCTGATGTCAGATCACGGTGGTAAACTCTGATGTGAACAAGGAAGAGTCATTGTTTCATGCAAAAGGAAAAAGAGAAAGATATAAACATCATACATTTGTCTATAATCATTTTCTTCTATGTATTTGAAAAATGAAATGAATGCCGTTCCAATGACTAAGTATATTTTGTTGAGAATATCATAAATGAGAACAGGGATTTTAGTAATTTTAGAGTCACATTGTTATATATAGTTTTCAATTTTATACTGACATCCCTGGTTGTAAAGATGAAAAAATGTGTGTAGGTATGTGATTAGAAGAAAATGGCAAGTAATGTTTATGCAGTGGGCTAAATACTATGTGATACCTCATTGCCTTATTAGCTGTCCCCATGCTCTCTCTCATCTGTATCTTGGCTCATTGATCCCCCTGTGCACAACATATTTTTCAAAATTTCCTCTGATAACACAATTCTTCATCCTCCATTCTGTATCTGAGGGGTTGACTCTTCCACCTGGATCCCATCAGGATGCAGGTCCTCTTAGTTTCTCCTATTTCACATTTCTCCAGAAGTTAGCTCCTCTCTTTCATGTGTGTTATCGTTGTTGATGTTGTTTGTGTGTTGATACTGGGGTTTGGACTCTCAGCCTTCTGCTTTAGCTGAGCTTTTTTTTTTTTTTAATTGGTGATATACAGAAGGAGTTCCAGTTTCATAAGTCAGGTAATAATTACTTTTCTTTTTGGAAAATGTCACTCCTTCCTTTGCTCTCTTCCAGTTTTTCCTTCCCATCTCCATCCTCAAATTGTATAGTTCATTTTCAACATAGTGTCTGATGAGAACCACTGCTGCATTTGTTCAGTGTGATTTTTTTATTTGCATTTCCTATGGCTAAGGAAGTTGAATATTTTTTAATGTATTTCTTAGCCATCTGTATTTCTTCTGAGAACTGTCAGTTCAACTTATTTGCTCACTTATTCATTTATTAATTGGATTATTGGTTCTTTTTTAAAAATTGAGTTTTTTATGTGTATTCTGAGATTTGTGTGTGTGTGTGTGTCTGTGTGTCTGTGTGTGTGTGTCTATGTGTAAGTCTGCGTGCATGAGCCAGTCTTAGGGCTTGACCTTAGGGCCTGGGCACTGTCCTGAGCCTTTTTGTTCAAGGCTAGTACTCTATCACTTGAGCTACAGTTCTACTTCTGGCTTTTTGGAGGTAATTGGAGATAATGGTCTCATGGATTTTTCTGCCTGACCCAGCTTTGAACCTCGGTTCTCAGATCTCAGACTCCTGATTAGGATTATAGGTAAGAGCCACTGGCAGCCTGAGTATATTTTAATCCATTGACTAGTTGGCAAAGATTTTCTTCAATTAGATGGTCTCTTGATTTAGGTAATTATTTCATTTGGTATGTAGAAGCTTTTCAATTTGATGAAATCCCATTTGTCCATTCTTGCTTTTTTTTTTCCTGGGCAATTGGAGTTTTATTCAGAAAATAATTGCCCATGTAGTTAGTGTTTTCTCATAGTAGTTTCAAAACTTCAGATTAAGATCTTACATCCATTTGGAGGGAATTTTTATACAGGATGAGAGCTAGAGGTCTAGTTTCAGGCTTCTGGATATAGGTAACTAGATTTCCAGCATCATTTGTTGAGATACTGTCTTTTCTCCAGTGAATATTTTGGGCTTTTTTTTAAATCAAAAAATCTGATAGCTATAGCTAGGTAGTTTTATTTCTGGATCTTCTGTTCTGTTGCATTGGCTTTTAGTGTCTGTTTTGTGTCAGCATCATGTTTTTGTTACTATGGTTTTGTAGTATAATTCCAAGTCTCTTATGGTACCTCTAGCATTGCTCTTTGCTGATGATTATTTTTGCTATTCAAAGTCTTTTATATTTACATATGATTTTTAGGATTGATTTTTCTATTTCTGCAAAGAATACCATTGGGATTTTGATACCTATTTCATTGAATCTGTAGAAGTATACACATTTTGGAAGTATATGAATTTCACAAAATTAATTCTGCCAATCCATGGATACATGGAGTCTTTTCAGTCTTCTGGTGTTTTCTTCAATTTCTGTATTCAGAGTTTCATAGTGTCCATTGTAGATATCTATTATCCCTCCCTTAGTTAAGTTTATTCATAGGTTCTTTTTATTTTTTTAGGCTATTATGACTAGACTTGTTTCCTGATTTATTCTCAGTCTGTTCATTGTTGGCCCATAGAAAAGCTACTGATTTTCTGTTAATTTCCTATCCTACTGCAATTCTGATAGTGTTTATCTGATCTAGTGTCTGTTTCTCTTCTTCCTTCCCTTCCTTCCTTCCTTCCTTCCTCCCTCCCTTCCCTTCTCTTCCCTTCCTTTCCTTTCCTTTCCTTTCCTTTCCTTCACTCTCTCTTTCTTTCTCTTTCTTTCTCTCCCTCTACCTTCCCACTTCCCCTCCCTTACTCTTCCTTTAACTTTGCTTCTTTTATTCCTCCCTCCCTTCCTTCCTTCTTTCCTTCCTTCCTCCTCCCCTTCCCTCTTCTCCCCTTTACTTCCCTTCCTCCTTTTTACTCTTCAGTGTAATCTTTTAGGTATAATATCAAATAATAATAATTTGACTTCTTTTTTTCCTATCTCAATAATCATTACTTCTTTCTTTTGCTATTTCTCTGGCTACACAATCCCAGAATTTCAGATAATTTCAGCTATTTCTCATTTACTGTGACTAGTATAGTATAGTATAGTAGAGATAGCCTTTATTATGTTGAGGCACTTTTTACTCCTAAGTTCTTCAGAACTTTCGTCATGAAAGGATGTTGATGGTTTTGTGTGTGTGTGTGTGTGTGTGTGTCTATGCTGGTACTGGTACTTGAACTCATGGCCTAGACACTGTCTCTGACCTTCTTTTGCTCAAGGCTAGGGCTCTATCACTTCAGCCATAGCCCTACTTACAGCTTTTGGGGCAGTTAATTGGAGTTAAGAATCTCATGGACTTTCTTGCCTGGTCCTCAGATCTCAGCCTCCTGAGTAGCTAGAAGTACAGGCATGAGCCACTGGCACCTGGCAGGATTTTTATTATTATTATTAATTGAGATGACCATGTGATTTTTATCTTCGATTTTTGTTTATATGTTATATTACAATTATTGATTTGTATATGATAAAAATCTTTGCATTACTGGAATGAAACCAGCTTGATCTTGATACATAATCTTCTTAATGTATTGTTGAACTTGGTTGATAAGTATTTATTTTATTGAGAATATGTCCTTCCAGTTTTGGTATCAGGGTAACACTGCACACTGGCTTCATGGAATGAATTTGGTAGCAGTTATTCCCTTTCTGTTTCATGGAATGGCTTAAGGAATATAGTTATTCTTAAAATTCAGAAGTCCTGTGCTTTTTTTTTGGTCATGGGGCCTGAACTCTGGGCCTGGGTGCTATCCCTGAGCTCTTTAGCTCAAGGCTAGCACTCTACCACTTGAGCCACAGCGCCACTTCCAGCTTTTCCTGCTTATGTGGTGCTGAGGAATTGAACTCAGGGCCTCATGCATGCGAGGCAAGCACTCTACCACTGGGCCACCTTCCCAGCCCCTGCTTTTTTTTTTTGAGAGAGAGAGAGAGAAGGAGGAAATCTTCATTATTGCTTTAGTATCATTGTTCCTTATACATCTCTTGAAGTAGTTTATATCCTAGTGGTTCAATTTTGGTAAATAAGATACATCTAGAAATTATTCCTTCCATGTTTTCCAATTTATTAGAATGTAAGTTCTCAAATTTCTTAATGGTCCTCTGGATTTTATTTGCTATATGTTATGATATCCTTTTTTCCTTCTCTCCAATTTAATTGATTTGGCTTTTGTTTTTCCTTCCTTTTTTTGGTCAGTTTTACTAGGGGCTTTTCAATTTTATTTATGTTTTTAAAGAATCAGCTTTTTGTTTCATTAAACCTTTGTCATGTTTAGTCTCTTATTTTTCCCCTAATTTTTATTATTTTCTCTTGCTAATTTGGGTCTTCAAGGTCTTCTAAGACCTTAAAGTTCATTATCAGGTTATTTGAGATCTCTGGTTTTTGTTGTTAAATTAATTAAAACAATTTTTTGTAGCAGTACTGGGGCTTGAACTCAGGACTTAAGTGCTGTCCTGTTGCTTTTTTTTTCCCTTTTTTTTTTCCTGTTGCTTTTTTGATCAAGTCTGGCACTCTGCACTTGAGCCAGCTCTATTTCCCACCTTTTAGTGGTTGATTGGAGGTTAGTCTTATGGTCTTTTCCTGCCTTAGCTGGCCTTGAACCACAATCCTTAGATTTCAGCCTCCTGAGTTGCTAGGATTATAGGTGTACTGGCATTTGTGTACTTTTATTTTTATTCTGGATGTAGTTGCTCATAGATGTAAAGCTTTCTTTTAGCACTGCCTTTGCTGTATCTCAGGAGATACAGAAAAAGCAGTTATTAGGTTGAAGAAATTTTTTATTCCCCACTTTATTTGGTGGACCACTAGTTGTTCAATATGTATTGTTCTGCTTCTGTATATTGGAATTTTTTTTAGTTTCTTTTGTTCATTTGTAAGCTAATGGTCTGAAAGAATATATGTCAGTTTTCTTATTTTTGTTTAGGCTTCATTTATGTTCTTAAATATCATCTATTTTATAAAAAGTTCTGTGGACTGCTCAGAAGAATGAATTGTTCAGCTGTTGGATGAAGTATTCTCTAGATGTATGTTGAATTTATTTAGTATAAATAATTTATTAACTCTGCAGTTTATTTGTTGATCATTTTGTCTGGATGACCTATCCATTAGTGAGAATAGGGTACTGCTTTCTCCCACTGTAATTGTGCTGAGTTCTGTCAGTGCTTGTAAGTCAAGTCCAGTAATGTGTGTTTAGTGAAATTGGGTGTGCCAGTATTTGAAGCATGTATGTTAACAGCTGTTATCTCCTCAGATGCTGTTACCCTCATTATTTCTTCTGACTAATTTTAGTTAGAAGTGTGTATTTTAACAGATATGAGTATACAATTCCTGCTTTATTTTTTGCATCATTTGTTTGAAAAGACTTTTCCCATCCTTTCACCCTAAGCTGATGTTTATCTCACATTAGTGAGATGTATTTCTTTTAAGGACAAATGACCATTTCTTGTTTTACAACCCAACCTGCCATTGTCTTTTTTCTTTCCTTCAGTATTGAGGTTTGAATTCAGAGTCTGACACCCACTCTGCTTGTTTTCTCAGCTACTGCTCTACCACTCTAGCCCTGCATTTGTAGATAGAGTCTCATGGACTTTTTGGCCTGGCTGGCTTTCACCCTTGATTCTTTTGAGTAGCTAGAATTATAAGACACTGGTGTACAGCTCATTTTATAACTTTTGATTGGGGAATTGAGGCTATTAACAGTGTTAATATTAAGAGTAGTTTTTTTTCTGTCATCTTATTGTTTTTGTGTTCTTTTCTAATCCTCATGTAATCTACACTTCTAGTGGGATTTATTCTTTCCTGTATTTTCCTGGCTGTGTGTATCTTATTCTCTGTGTAGGATTCCTTTAATTCCTGCAGTGCTGGTTTACTGCTCATGTATGCTTTTCTTTTCTTTTTTCTTTTTTGGTGCTGGTCCAGAGCCTTGCACTGTCCCTGAACTTCATTTTGCTCAAGACTAGGGCTCTACCACTTGAGCCACAGCTCCAATTGTGTGTGTGTGTGTGTGTCTGGTTAAGAGGAGATAAGAATCTCACAGTCTCAGCCTGGCACTGCTGGCTCATGCCTGTAATCCTAACTACTCAGGAGGTAGATCTAAAAATCGAGGTTCAAAGCCAGCCTGGGCAGGAAAGTCAGTGAGATTCTTATCTCCAATAAACCACCCGAAACCTGAAATGGCTCTGTGGCTCAAGTGGTAGAGCACTAGCCTTGAGCTGAAGAGCTTTGAAGGACATGACTGACCCCCCCCCAAAAAAAGGAAAAAAAAACCAATCTCACAGTCTCTTGCCCATGTTGGCTTCAAACTGTGATCCTCCTATCTCAGCCTCCTGAGTATCTAGGATTACAGCCATGAGCCACTGGTTCCCAGCATTTCTTTAGTTTTTGTTTATCATGAAAGGTTTTTTATTTCTCCTTCAATTGTAAAAGATTTCTGGGTACAGTAATATAAATTATTTCATTTGGCAGGCTGGAATATATAATTTGATGCCCTCTTTGCTTTTAGAGTGCTTGTTGAAAAGTCTGCTGTTGTTTTCATAGGTTTGCCTTTACATTTGACTTGTTACAACTTCCTTGTAGTTTTCAATGTTATTACTTTTTTTTTGTATAGTTAATGTTTTAACTGAAACATGTCTAGAGGTTGTTTGTTTCTCATTTTGCCTGTTTGGAGTTCTGATTGCTTCCTTTACCTGAATGATCCTCTCTTTCAAGAGAGGAAATTTTCAGCTGTTACTTTATTGAATATATGTTCTATGCCTTTAATTGTGTCTCTTTTCCTTCTATGCTAAGAATTCATAGGCTAGTCTTTTGATGATGTTATAGATGTTTGGCATGTTGTATTTGTATTTTCTTTGTATTTTTCCTTTTTCTTTGTCTGATTGATCTAATTCCTCTACTTTATCTTTGATTTCTGATATTCTTATTTTAAATTAGTTCTTTCAATTGAGTTTTTGAAATTGGGGTTATAGAGCTTTTAATTTCTAGGATTTTTTTTCATTTCTAGACATAGAATTTCTTTGTCTTTATTGAATTCTTTCTATCAGGCATTGTTTTTCTTATTTCATTCACCTGATTATTTGTCTTCACCTTTAGCTAATTCAGTTATCCTCTTTGAATTCATTCATTCTACTGCTTATACATATTCTCTAATTCCCATCCTTGTTCTTTTGGGCTCATTGTTTGAAATTTAATTCACTTCACTATCATTCAGGTCCTTTATTATAGAATTGTTGACTTCTGGAGGAGAGTTGTCATATTTTTGCATCTTACTTGTGTTTTTATGCTAGAATTTGTATATCTGAGGCCATGTTATTCATTGTAAGTTATAATCATTTGTAGTATTTCAGTTGAAATAATCTATTCTTTTTGTTTTGTTTTGTTTTTTGGTCAGTTGTGGGGCTTGAACTCTGGGTCTGGGCGCTGTCCCTAAGATCTTCATCTCAAGGCTAGCGCCCTACCACTTGAGCCACAGTGCCACTTCCAGTTTTCTAAGTGGTTTATTGGAGATAAGAGTCTCACGGCCTTTCTGCCTAGGCTGGCTTTGAACCAAGATCCTCAGATCTAAGCCTCCTGAGTAGCTAGAATTACAGGTGTGAGCCACAAGCTTGATCTATTTATTCTTTAGGACAATGCAGTGGCTGAGTTGAGGTGCAGTTTCTCACCACTTGACTGGCAGATACATCGTCAGTAGTGAATAATTCACCCAGTGCCTCAGGGCAGAAGGCCTGGACTCTAGTTGGTAAAAGGGTCAGTTGTCCACTTGTATTTTTGTTGTTGTTGTTGGTTGTGGGGCTTGAACTCTAGGCCTGGGTGCTGTCCCTTAGCTCATCAGCTCAAGGCGAGTGCTCTACTACTTGAGCCATAGCTCCACTTCCTGTTTTCTGGTAGTTTATTGGAGTCTCACAGACCTTCCTGCCTGGGCTGGCTTTGAACTGTGATCCTTAGATCTCAGCCTCCTGAGTAGCTTGTTTACAGGCATTTGCCACTGGTGCCCAGCTCCACTTTTCAGTTGGTTTTGTGTACTGGGAATAACTCTGCCCCCAGAGAGCTTTGTAGTCTGTTGATTCAGCAGGTTTCTCTTGCTCTACAAGCTCTCTGGTTTGTATCCTTGGGAGCACCATGTGGCCAAGCCTCAAATTTACCCTCGACTTTGTCTGAGAGAACGTATGTAGGGGGAGAGCAAACAGCACTGAGTTCTGCACTGGCTCAGGGAGAACTCAGGGACCTATTTGCTCTGCCTGCTGTCTCAGTGCTTACCAATCCTGTCCTGCAGCCCACTTCTATTTGACGAGGAGATGGCCTGGAAATTTCATGATTTAGAGACTTTGGACTTGGGCCCTCAGTCCTGTCATCTGGCACATAGTAGCATACTGAACCCAGGGATGGATCTCATTGCTTTCAGGCCTTGCCCAGCAATTCACCTCCCTGCAGGACAAGGCTGCAGGTATCATGAGATTTGGAAGAACTGGTCTCAGGGCTCTGATCCACCAAGCAGTCCACACACAAAGCCAGGAGGCAAGCCCTGGAGGGCAAATACCAAGCCAGACTTTGGCTGTGTGCTTTGTGTTGTTTGCTCTAGCCTCAAGTGATGGGACTCACTTATCCATAAATTTGAATTTGAGTGCTCATATTTCAAGTGAGTTTCTGCTAGACAACCTATCATTAGGTCTTGTTTTCTATCAACTTTGACAGTTTGTTTTTTAATTGACCACTTAAATCATTGACGCTAAATGAGTACTGTTGTAGTTAGATTAATATCTACTGTACTTGTTAATGTTTTCTCTTAATTGCCCTTTTTATATGTTTTGTATTTCTGTCTTCCTTTCTTATACTTTCTTTAGTTTTATTATTATTGTCATAATCATCACTATCGTCATTCTGGTGATGCTGAGGTTTGAATTCAGGGCCTTGTGTTTCCTGGTCAAATGATCTACCTTGAGCCACATCCCAGCCATTTTTTTTAGTTTGTTTTTCAGAGACTGTCTCACTTACATTCAGGCTTGCCTTTGCTTGTGATCCTTCTACCTCCATCTCCCATGTAGCTGACATTATAGATATATATCACTCTAACTGGCTTGTTTGTTGAGATAGGGATATATGTATATTATAATATATATATAATATTTTTGACAGGAATGCATCTGGGCTGCCTTGCAACTACAATCCTTCCATCTCTTCCTCCCATGTGGCAAGGATTACAGTTTTGAGTCACAACACCCACCCTCACTTCTTCTCTGATTTTAATTGAACATTTGATAGATTTCATCTTTTTCTCCTCTCAGCAGAGCATTAACACTTTTTAAATAAACTGTTTTAGTATTTTCCCTTGGGTATGAAATACACATTTATGACTAATCCAAGTCCTCTTTGAAATAAATACTATAGCACCTCATGGGTAGCAAGAAACATAGTATTTCTCATTACTTCCTTCCATACCTGATAAAATCATAATTATTTCCTTGACTCATCCATGAATTGTAGCTGCTATAACTGTTGGTGTTTTTTCTTTCTTTCCTTCCTTCCTTCCTCCTCTCTTTCTTTCTCTCCTCCTCTCTTTCTTTCTCTCCTCCTCTCTTTCTTTCTTTCCTCCTTCCTTCCTTCCTTTCTTTCTTTCTTTCTTTCTCTTTCTTTCTTTCTTTCTTTCTTTCTTTCTTTCTTTCTTTCTTTCTTTCT
>NW_012267309.1:2165795-2170930 GCF_000151885.1 Dipodomys ordii | reverse complement strand
ACACACACACACACACACACACACACACACACACACACACACACACACACACACCCCTTTAATACTTTTTTGTTGGGTTGATAGCAATAGATAGACATAGGAAAAAATTCAGTGATCACAACTTCTCAGTGAAGTCTGTCTTCCCTTTACAGCTGACCACAGGCACCAAACTTTCATAAGTGTATCTTTCCAGAACATTTTTACCACAGTAAAGTATGTTTTGGGGTTTCTTTCATTCCCTTACACACACCCAAAAATAATACTTAGGTGTAGCTTAAATTCTTTCGCAATTGATGCTCTTGCTGAACAGTATGACCTGGAGATTGTCCAGATAATCAAGGTATAGTTTTTATTTCCTGACACTTTAGTGTACTGACCTCAGTATATAAAGTGGAAACTTTATTCTAGTTCAGATCTTTGGCTGTTTGTATCCACAGGTAGTTCTGAGGAGGATATACAATAGGGTGTGTGTGTGTGTGTGTGTGTGTGTGTGTGTGTGTGTGTGAATTCACTGGCAGCTCTATAGATATCATATCAACTGTTCTCGCTCAAGAACTTGTACTAATGTAGGTTCCTGCCAAGAATGGTCGAGAACATTTGTTGGTCTGAAGGGTGCTAGAGTTTGGATCTTATGTCCTCCAAAGCCATGTTGAAAGTTAGGCCCCCAGCTTGTGATGAGATTGGACACATGGTGAAAATTTTAGATGTTGAGTCCAGTTGGAGGAAGTTAGGTTATTGAGGGTATACCCTTAAAGGGTATATTGGGACCCTGACTCCTCAGCTTCCTCTCTGTCTTTACTGCCTGCTGTCTGAGATAAACAGGCCTCTTGTACGACATACTTCCCCAGGACATACTGTCCTGCTGCAGGCCCAAAGGCTGCAGAGCCAAGGGACCATGGACTGAAACTTGTGAAACAGAGAGCCAATAAATCTTTATTATCTGAGGTGATTCATTGCAATGATGGAAAGCTGACCACCACAATTGGTAACACCAAGAACTCTCCAAACTTTTTGATCTCTGCTGTCATGATAGATGAGAAACTTCAGAGAAGTTCCAGTGGACAGCATACTTTCTCCTAGATCAAAAAGTCATTTGTGTATCCATTTCTGTAAATTATTAGACTGGAAGATATCACTTCCTTGTGTTATTTCCTACAAAAATGAGTCTTCCGATTGTTTACTACATCCTTAGTATGTGTTTCAGGACTAGATCAAGAGCTCCCTATGTGTTTACAACTTGCTTGTGAGTGGTCATTTATTTGGGGCCCTGATAATGGGCATATGTTCCATTGTCTTGAGTTTTGCACCTAACAGGTGATAGCAGTGAGCCCCCCTACAGGTCTAAGAAAGGTCTCCCACATTCTGTGTATCCATGAAGATATGAGAGGGACCACTGCTCCTTAGGCATATATCATGGCTAGACTGGTGTGGCTTTAATTAGAGCAACAGGCTTGTGTACCTTGCTGCCTTCTCTCTGGTGAATACCTATTCTAAATAATAAATGCTGGTGTGTTTTTGTACTTTTGACTGCTTCAGAGGTCTGATTTTCGGAGGGAAACCCTAAGAAATGCCTTATTTCTGCTACGTTACCATAAGGGACTTGGATCTTGGTGCCATCCATTCTCCTGTCTTCTCCTAGGCCAGGGGACAGCTGTCTCTGTTGTGTCCTCCATGTGTAGTTGGGTTGTCATTGGAACTCCATGGTTTTCCTGCTTCCTCTGGGAGTGAGGCTAGCTAGGGCTGGATTTTCAGGTTGCTTGGTCTCAAAACATTGGGTGTCAGGACTTTTGAGATGTTCCCAAAAAAGCCCTTTGCTTTAGGGCTAAGTGACCTGGGCACCACTAAATGACTCACTGCAGATTTAGGGAGGTGTGCTCTGTGTGTGATTTCCACTCACCACTTGGGCTTTTCTGTAAACAAGTCCATTCTAGATATGTGGATAATAAAGGAATTCCCAGATAATTGACTCAAAGCTAGCAGCTTGGCCCAGGGTCCATGGGCCAGTACGAAGATGCTAACAGGAAAACAAGGATGGGCATAGGCTCTATACTTGGGTTGCTGTCTACACAGGATTCTGTGGTCTCCATAACTGAAGTCACAGCCCTAGTGGGTCTTGGCAAACCTAGTAAGAGATGATAGAGCCACTTGGGCCTCATTCTCCAACTTTACCAAGGGACTAAGACAGGCCTCAATGCATAGAGCCAGGCCTGGCTTGTCTTTAGGAATAGATTCTGAGCCAGCAGGTTCCATGGGCAGGTGGGAATTGGGATCTAGATTTTCCACAGCTTTTCAGAAGTTCCTATGATGCAATACAGAGTGGGACTCTAGGTCACATCGATGAGTGGGAACCCCCCCCCCCCCCCGAAGCATAGCAGACCTGCCAGGCACTATGCTCTTTTTTTCATGCCCTAATTTAGAAAGGACCTGTGGGAATCACCTCATCAAGAGTCCTCAGTGTATACTTTGTAGAGGCAACCTGTCCCCTGCCTGCAACCTGCACACATAGCATCCACTCCAGAAATGTACAACCCAGCAAAGTCATGTGTAAACGCCAGACAGGCGTGATAACTGTGACAAGCAGTAAGCTATCTTCACTGTCACCTAGTGTGCACCAGGCCCTGTTGCCAGCATGGTACATATACCCCTCCTCTAATTGTCTGCTATGGGATATGTTGTTCTACTATTGTAGAGAAAGATTCTGAGACACTGAGGTTGAGTGCCTCTTGGGGTCACACATTTGGTGGTGGCAATCAAAACTCAGAGTTTTGTTTTTTGTTTTTTGGGTCTGGTTGTGGGGCCTGAACTCTGGGCCTGTGCGCTATCCCTCAGCTCTTCAGCTCAAGGCTAGCGCTCTACCACTTGAGCCACAGCGCCACTTCCAGCTTTTTTTTTTTTTTGGTTATGTGGTGCTGAGGAATCGAACCCAGGGCCTCATGCATTGCAAGGCAAGCACTCTACCACTGAGCCACCTTCTCAGCCCCTAAAACTCAGAATTTTTATGTGTCTTGGGTAGTTAGTTACCCCACCTGCTTCGCTGCAGGTCATGGCACCAGACTACCTGTCATCCTGTTAGTTCCTCTTCTGTCCTGTCCACCACGTTCCTTGTGAACTCTGGAAGGGACTTTGAATAGCAAGAGCCTCTTTGCCACAGTGTTCCTGAGTCACAGGTCCCCGGCCTTCCTCAGGAAGGCTCAGGAATCTTCTGAGGGGCATCAGGAATAGGAAAGGAGGAAGAGATGACTAAAAGAGGTTAGCCGTCAAAATGAACCAGACTTTTAATTGTAGATTACAAAAGCCTATTTTCAGTGGTAAGCTCATTTTCAGTTACTTAAGAAGTTCAGAACAATATAAAAAAGAACATGGTCATCATCAAATACAGAGGAGGGCTGGGAAGGTGGCTCAGTGGTAGAGCACTTGCCTTGCATGCTCGAGGCCCTGGGTTCAATTCCTCAGCACCACATAAGAAAAAAGCTGGAAATGGCACTGTGGCTCAAGTGGTAGAGTGCTAGCCTTGAGCTGAAGAGCTGAGGGATAGCACCCAGGCCCAGAGTTCAGGCCCCACGACTGGACCCCCACCCCCCAAAAAAACAAAAAAAAAACAAATACAGAGGAAATGCTGTAGTATTTAGTATGTGCATAGACTTTAAACTTCTGAACTCAAACACTTTTAAGGTCTGTAGGCTTTTTTTCATTTGTTTTGGCAATGCTGGTATTAAACCCAGGGTCTTGTTTATGCTAGGAAGGATACTACCATTGACTTACATCCCCAGCCCAAGATGATAGTTTTTTTTTTCTTTTGTACCAGTCCTAGGGCTTGAACTCTGGGCCTAAGCATTGTCTCTGAGCCTTTTTCTCAAGTCTGGCACTCTACCACTCGAGCCACAGCTTCAGTTCTGACTTTTTGGTGATTCATTAGAGATAAGAGTCTCCTGGACTTTCCTGCCCTGGCTGGTTTCAAACTGTGATCCTCAGATCTCAGCCTCCTGAATAACTAGGATTGCTGGCGTGAGCCACCAGTGCCCGGGCCCCAAGATGGAGAGTTTAAATAGCTGTATAAACTCATGTGGGAATCACATGACCTTGTTACCTGCTCCTTACTCCCTGAAGATGTATGTTGTTCCTAATTTTTGTTATTTTGAATAGTTGGGAGGTACTAACTTAAACATGAGTCTTTGTGCACATCTATTCTTTGCCTGGAGGATATAAACCTTTCAAAGTTCTTGCCACTGAGTCAGGTAAAGGAGACCCCTTCCTAACCTTGCTCCCTAAATAGAAGGATGAGAGTATGTGCCCCCTGCAGCCCCTCCTGCATTACATGGTAATATTATTAAGGATTAAATTTTACCAGAGGCCATTTCTAGTAATGATTGCTGCTTTGAACATGCCTACCATCAGTGGAGCTCCTACTATGTGCCTCAATCCCCCCTCCAGATTCTACAGAGGACTGGAAGTCAGATGAGGACTCTGCTTGTCCACTTTTCCTGTGGTATTAAAATAGAATCCACTTGGGGCTGGGAAGTTGGCTCAGTGGTAGAGCGCTTGCCTTGCATGCCTGAGGCCCTGGGTTCGATTCCTCAGCACCACATAAGCAAAAAGAAAAAAGCCGGAAGTGGCGCTGTGGCTTAAGTGGTAGGGCACTAGCCTTGAGCTGAAGAGCTGAGGGACAGCGCCCAGGCCCAGAGTTCAAGCCCTATGACCTACAAAAAAAAAAAAATACTTTAAGCGGGGTTATAAAAGTGTAGTTTATTGTAAGCCAGTGTTCTTTTATAGAAAAAAACCCTGCAAATGCAATCTGATGGTGATATTTAGGTCTGCTAATTCCAGACTTGGAAATGCAAAGAAGTTGAACATGGTGAGGATGCTGGGTGGGGGCTGGCTTAGGATTCTGTCATCCATCCTTGATTTTTTTGTTTTTTGTTTTTTTGGTTGTTGTTTTTGATGCCAGTACTGGGGCTTGAACTCAGGACTGCATTCTCATCCTTAGCTTTTCCACTCAAGGCTGGTGCTCTACTTCTTGTGCCACACCTCCACTTCTGACTTATAGCTGGTTAATTGGAGGTAAGAATGTCACAAGTTTTTTCTGCTCAGGCTGGCTTTGAAACTTGATCCTCAGATCTTAGCCTCTTTTTTTTTTT
>NW_012267309.1:2087242-2156881 GCF_000151885.1 Dipodomys ordii | reverse complement strand
TTGGTTGGAGAGAGCTGTGGCGTTTCCCTACTGCCCCGTCGCCATCTTGGTCCCCCCTCCAGATCTTAGCCTCTTAAGTAGCCTAAAGATTACAGGTGTGAGCCACTGGTACCTGGCTCTTCTTGAGCTTTTGTGCTGGACCCTCAAGCTCTACTGAAGGTAGCCTGAGCCCATGTGGAGTTCCACAGGACTCTATGCCCTGGCATCTGCAGCAGAGCACGGCTCTATAGGCAGGCTGTCACTGCACACCTTATACCTTGATACTTGGGCTATGATTTAGAGACTCCCAAATTGACAGGCCTTTGGCCACCTGCAGAGCAAGTATTCCTGCAGGACAGCTTCAGAGTAGTCACTTTCTCTTCTGGGCGTCCTCCACAGAGCAATGGTAAGTGGCAGGGTTAGGGTTTTACACTGGGACAGAGCCTAGGTTTTCTGGAGAGCAAACAGACTTTTTTAGAGAACTTAATGGGGTTTTGTGTCCCTGCAGGACACTGAGTTCTGCCCTTCCCAACCTTCTGTCAGCTTCTTTTTTTCTATCTTATTCCCCACCTCCATCCAACTCTGTGCTGGGAAATTCTATTATCTTTCTAGTTACGGGGCTTTAGGTACTGCATTGCTTTTCATCTTCTGCTGCTGGGGTCACAACTGGCTCAGATGAAACCAACTGACTTCACCTAGTGGTACAGTGAAGTGAGATAATGTTTCTGCTCCTAGGCCTTCTAAACATGCCACCACCATTCACCTCTGTTCCCGCACTGGAGGTGCCTCAGAGGCAAGATGGGTATAGTGCACAGGAACACACATGCATGTGCAGATATGGACATATGTGCACAAACCAGCACACAGATCTCAACATAGTATGTATGTAAACAAGCCAACATATATCTGTGTCATACACATTCTGGGTACCCAAAATCTGCCAATTGCTTAAGTGTCAGGTGTCCCATAGTGGTGTCCTGCAGAGGGCAGAGCAGACAGGATCACTGAGACATGAACTGCAGGAATTTTCAAACTGATATTCACTATCATTTGCTCACTTTGCATGAATGACAGGGGATTGAAATAACGTTAATAAATGAATAGTTCTTCTTTTGCCTTTAAACTAATTAATGGATTCTTCACATAAGGGCTACAGAGTAGTGTCAGGAAGCCACATTTCCTGTCATTCGGTGGATGATATTAATAACACACCAGGGCCATAGGGACCACATAACCACAAATTTGTTAAATCCTATTCAGAATCAGCAGCATCATTTACCATTTGCTTATCTTAGAAGAATATATAACATTTTTCTGTAACTGTTGTCTCTATTTCTCTCTGTCTTTGTCTGTCTGTCTCTTTTTGCCTGTAGTAGGTAAACTCGGAGCCTTATACTCTCATTTAGCCTGTTTGCTCCTGGCTGATGGTATATCATGGTATATGCCTCCATTCTGGCTTTTGTTTGTTTTCCTGGTTAATTGGAGATGGAGTCTTGCAGACTTTTCTGCCCAATCTGTGTGCAAACCTTAATTCTCCAGAGCTCAGCTTCCTGAATAGCTAGGATTACAGGTGTGAGCCACCAGTACCTGGCTCTCCTCTTCCTCATCCTCCTTTTCCTTCCTTTTTCTCCTCCTCTCTTCTCTTCCTTCTCCTCATCCTTTTCCTCCCTTCTCTTCCTCTTCCTTCTCCTCCTCCCTATTTCCTCTCCTTCTTCTTCCTCCTTCCTCCTCCCTTCTCCTTCTTTTCCTTCCTCCTTCTCTTCCTCTTCCTTTTCCTTCTTCTTTTAAAATCATTTCCCAACTATTTGTTAGGAGCAGTTGGAAAGTTTTAACCGTGGCACACTAAAATAAGTAACCAGTGTCAATGAGCATGCTTGTGAGAGTGATGGTGACTATAGTGTTAGTGGCTTGCACAGCTGGGTCTTGTGTGGCCCTAGGTGCTGGGTGTTGGGAGTTGGTGCTAGCCTCTCCATTAATGGTCCAGGCAGTAGGGGCAGTGACTCAGGGCTGGCACAGAACTAACATGGGTCCCTTTAGATATTCTGCTTCCTCTGGCTGCGGTAAGTGAGCAAGTGGATCCTGTTGTCATCCCTGGCCTGGCCCTGTGGGTACTGTACCTACCTCTGGCCCAGGTCCTAGTTCTCCCTGGGTTAGGGAAGATGAGGCCCTCTGTTCTCTGAGTCCATTTGGAACAGAAACAGAAGAACTTGGCTGTTAAAGCCACTTCTCTCTTCCCTGTCATTTCCTGGACCTTCCTGTTCAAAATCAGTTGGCTATCCTGCCGAGATGAGCCACTGCCTCTGACCTGTGCTGTCCAGTTTATTTCCTGGTGGGTGTGGGGTAGTAAGGAGTATTGGATGGAGGAAGCCATGGTGGGGGGTTGTCTCAGAGCATCCACCCTTCCAGTCCCCAAGATAGCACCTTCTCCAGCTGGTGCTCATGTAGAGCCCAGAACTCATGAGGGCTGCATAGGAGACATGGAGAGCATGGGGACCAGACTCTGAGCTGCATCCCTACCTGCTGTTTTCCCCCTGAGAGGTATGGAGCATGGTCACACACTCACATACTCACAATGCTCAGTTCTGTTGCTGGCTGGTCTCTGAATGTTACCCTGAGCTTTGGCTACCTCACCTGAGAAGTGGGTTCATGTTGACTGCTTCCTGAAGTCATGATGAGGCTGTAAGGTGCTGTCCCTATCCTTGGAACTGTGGGGTCAGATACTTTGGTAGGGAGATGAAATTTCTTTCAGGTATATTATTATTATTATTATGGGGCTATACAAAGGAGTTACAATTGCATGTCACATAAAGAGTACATTTCTTTTTGGGAAATGTCACCCCTTCCCTTGCTTTCTCACAGCTTTTCCCTTCATCTACACTCACAAGTTGTATAGTTCATTTTCAGTAGTATCTAGTGGCTACTACTGCTGCATTTGTTCACCAGTTGTCCCTCCATTTCTGTGCCTCTCTCCTAAGAACTATGTTATGTGAATATACATCATTTTACTTCTTTGCAGGGTGGATGCATTTACTTCATTTTCTTGCCTAATTACTCTAGCTAGGACTTTTATTACCATGTGGAGCAAGAATGGTGACAGCAGCACCCTATCTAATTTGTGATCTTGTGGAAGAGCTTTTAGCTGCTTATCATTGTGTGTAATGTCTGCTTTGGGAATTTTTTTCCCCTTGGTACCCGGATTTGAACTCAGTGTCTCATACTTGGCTGGATTGCTCACTCACTTTTTTTTTGGTCTGGTTGTGGGGCCTGAACTCTGGGCCTAGGCGCTGTCCCTCAGCTCTTCAGCTCAAGGCTAGTTCTCTACCACCTGAGCCACAGCGCCACTTCCGGCTTTTTTTTCTGCTTATGTGGTACTGAGGAATCGAACCCAGAGCCTCATCATGCAAAGCAAACACTCTACCACTGAACCACCTTCCCAGCCCCTATAATAGTATTTTATAATAGTTCTTTTTATTTCCTTAAGGCCAGTACCAGAGTCTTTACTTTCATTTATAGTTTCAGCAATTTTAGTCTTCTCTCTTTTTCTCTCTTGGTCAGTCTAGCTAAGTGCTTATCAACATTTGGTTTGGTTGATTTTCTCATTGCTGGGCTCATTTATACATAAATATTTTACTTGCTCTCATTTAAGAGCCCTGCATTTGGATGAGAGAAAAATTTGCTAAGGCATTTGCTTCCCCATCATCAGGTGATACCTGAAGGTTGTAAGAAGTCAGAAATAATGCCCTTCTTGATGCTTAGACCTGAGAGCACAGATTCCTGATGACGTTACTCCAGCCACACTGAGCTTCCCTCCCCAGGAGCCCATGTGCCATATGGCTCCAATCCAGGGAGGTCCTGGTGGTTTCTCTTGACATTGGTCAAGGTGACTGTGAGTGGCTCAGAGGCTGGGCTGAGGATTGGGACCTATATCCTCAGCTTATGCTAAGTGGCTAAGTGGCCATTTATAAGACCAGGCCTAACATCTGCACTGCAGTATATACTGCTTTCACAATGGTTGAGTTTAGGTAGTGGAAGAGGGAAACTCTCACCATCTCCCAACCCTGATGTAGCTGAGCCAACTCCTAGCATCTGGTCTAATCTCCAGGCTCTGTTCATCTGTAACATTACCAGCTGCTCTTGTCATTCATGTCACATTGGCCATGGACACGGTTTCATCAGGGGGAGGGACACTAGACAACATAGTTGATTTCTGTATATGGACAAATAAGTTGTCTCCCCTCCCCTTCTCCCATCCCTCCTTTCCCCTCTCCTCTCCTCTTTTTTATCTTGTAACCAAGATAAGAAACTAACAAGTTGAGTCAGGTACTGGTGGCTCATGCCTCTAATCCTAGCTACTGAGGAGGGTAGGAAAGTCCATGAAACTCTTACCTCCAATTAACCACCAGAAATCCAGAAGTAGCTCCATGGCTTAAAGCAGTAGAATGCTAGCCTTGAACAAAATTGCTCAGAGATAGCATTGAGGCCCTGAGTTCAAGCCCTATGACTGACCAAAAAAATCTTGTGTGAAGGAATTTTTGGAGTCCATTTGTTAGGGTGAGCTTACCATCCAGTGGGAACAGGGATTTGGGTCTCCTGACTAGCTCTGGCAACATACACTGCCCACAGGAATCATTTTGTTCCTATTTCCTAGTCTCTTCATTTTTACATCAGTATTAAAAAATGTCCTATTAATTTGATGGGAATAAAATTGGTATCAGCACCTTCAAGTTCCCACATAGCAAATACAACAAAAGAAAAATTCAGTCATGTTGTGAGACTGAAACCAATATTTGGAACCTTGTTTTTTGATGGATTAGTAGTGTTTGCCCTAAGTAAAAACTATCTGCCTAGTTCATGTTGATGGTGTCCAGGTGTCTCATTTCCCTGAGTTTCTCCTATATAATATTCTGTAGTTGACCCAAAGAAAAATGCCATATCATCATCATCATCATCATCATCATCATCATCATCATCATCATCATCATCATCATCATCATCGGGTCTTGCCCTTGCTGGGCTGAGTTCTCACCACATATTATAGATGGCTGCTCTTCTGTTGCGTGTGTGTGTGTGTGTGTGTGTGTCCTTGGGCTTGAACTTAGGGTTTGGCGTGTGTGTGTGTGTGTCCTTGGGCTTGAACTTAGGGTTTGGTGCTGTCCATGAGCTTTTGCATTTAAGTGCACTACCATTTGAGCCATACCTCGCTCCATTTGTGGCTTTTTGATGGTTTATTGGATATAGTCTCACAGCCTTTCCTGCCCAGACTGGCTTCAAACCATGATCCTCAGATCTCAGGATTACTAGAATGGAACAATACATTTCTGTTGTTAGAATTGTCTCTAGAAGCTTATCAATATTTTGTGTTATATCCTTTGACACTATCATCATTTCCTAAATACCTCTCAGTAATGATGAGGCCAATGCCTGCTTAGTAGACAGCTCTCTCCTGGGATAAATCTCCAAGCACGTTTGTAGGGGCCTGGAGGAAATCCAGGGATTGAGGAAGACAGGCCTGCCACCTAGCCCTTGCTATGAACACTTGGAGGCAGAACTAGGCTGGTGTCCATATGGGATGGCCTTAGGTCTGTTCTTTGCTCCAGAATGCTTCATGGGGAAGTGATGGGTGTGTCTTGGCTGAGACACTCTCTTGCCATCCCTGGGCCCTGGAGTGCCAGGGTGGTGATGGCCCTCACTGAGGCAGCCTGTGGATGAGTGGCCTATTCAGTAACTCCTCATAGTAACCATCTCTAACACTGGGTCTGGGCTGAAGATTTAGATCCAGGAAGGCAACTGTGCAGCCCTTTCCTTCCCCTCTGTCCCGGAGAACCGTAATTTCCACACAAGGCTGTTATATCTGGCTTTAGTCCCATTCTGTGAGCAGGGACCTTCCCTCAGGCTTGGCGGGTAGACGCTTCTAAGGGAGATGAAATGTAAGGGTCATGGTCTGTCTCCTTCCGTTTCAGCTGTGTTGGGGTGGAAGAAGAGGAGGCTCCAGACATTGACATTTACCACTGCCCGAACTGTGAGAAAACCCATGGAAAGTCCACGCGTAAGTACTACAGCCTGGGTAGTGATCTGTTCTTGCTGACCAAAGCAGCATGCATTTATCTGGGTTGCAGAAGGGCAGGGTCTCTGCTGGGCATCAGTCTTCACCTTGGCTGCTGGGGCTGAAATGTGCTTGGTGGCTCCTGATGGCAGTGTTACACTCTGGGGATTCTAGTACCTGGAGATTCTTCCAGCCTAGCTTACTTCCCTAATGGGATACCAACGCCCTCCTGGTTGTTTTCTTCCCTCAAAGGCAATGTTCAAAGACCTTACTACCAGTGACCCCAGCTCAGCTCAGTCATGCCCAGCTGGTCACTGCTGCATAGGGTGGACCCTATATGTGCAGCTGTGGGCCAAGCAATAGGTGCCTTACAGTTATGGGGTGGTGGTACCTCAGGTAGTCTTAAATGAGAAGGGGTTCTGGGAGACCCTTGCTTCTGGGTCAGAGAGTGATAGCAGGTCATAGTTCCATTGGGAATGTGGAGTGAAGAGGAGTCCTGAGACTGAGGGCAAAGGGGTGGGCTCTTCCATGTATGGGTATGTGTGTATGCATGTGTAGGTAGAGGGACCTTGGGGGCTGTTCCTTAGGAGAAAAGTTGGGTTTTGCTGTGTCCATAGGCTTCCCAACTTCTTTGCTGCCCCTTGGATTCCCATTGGGTCCTATTTCAGGACCACAGAGGCCAGGTGGGGCTGTGTTTGGTGATGTATCTCAACTCCTATCTCCCCGACAGTCAAGAAGAAGCGGACTTGGCACAAACATGGTCCAGGGCAGACACCTGATGTGAAGCCAGTGCAGAATGGCAGCCAGGTCTTCATCAAGGAATTACGGAGTCGGACCTTCCCCAGGTAAGAAGGCCTTTCTCAGATGGGACCTGGATGGGGTGGGGCCCAAGAGCTGGACCCTTCTCCCTTCACCTACTGTAGCCGTAGAAGTCTGTCCCTGTCAGTCATTCTAGGAGAGTGGGTGGGGAGGGAACCAAGAACCTGTTCTGGAGACAGGGGATTCCCCCACCTGGGCCCCAGCACTCTCGTGGATAGCTTTCCCCCTTTGTTGGCATCTGTCAGGGGCTGGTGAGGGGGACAGAAGATGGTGCCAGTGACTTCTCTTTGGGAAGAAAGCACTTCTCTCCCTACCTCTGATGCCTGACACCTGCCTGGTGTTGTCTCTGCACCTTGGTGGATGTCCTGAGGTGTCTGTAGAGATTTTCTGATGCCCACACCTTTGCTATGCATGAGGCCCATGCTGGGAGCCCAAGCAGGCCTCCTATGAAGGCAGGCAGTGGCCTGGTGAGAAAAAGCAGCTACTAGATGCTGCCCCCAGTCCAGCTGCCCACAGCTGTCAGATGGTTTGTTTTTGTCTGACAATCTTCATTTCTTCGCTTTGGAAGAATATTACTGTTAAGTTTGTTAAGAATGTTAAGTTTGTGGGGTTTTCTTTTGATGTTTTAAATGTATTCCCCACTCCCTTCTTGTTTATGTGATTTTTTTTAAATTTTTTTTTTTGGGTCCGTTTGTGGGGCCTGCACTCTGGGCCTGGGCACTGTCCCTCAGCTCTTCAGCTCAAGGCAAGCGCTCTGCCACTTGAGCCACAGTGCCACTTCTGGCTTTTTTTGTTCTGCTTATGTGGTGCTGAGGAATTGAACCCAGGGCCTCATGCATGCAAGGCAAGCACTCTACCACTGAGCCACCTTCCCAGCCCTTATGTGATTTTTGATAAGAATCCAGTGTCGCTTTTATCCTTACTCTGTATGTGTAAAGTATTTTATTTCTCCTCCATCTTCTTCCCTGCTTCTATGTTTACTGAGTTATAATTCACTGGTTTAAAGTGAAGAATTAATGGCTTTTTAAATGTGCCTAGAATCATGCATCTTCACCAGTCAATTTTAGAACCTTTTCCTCATCCCCCCCAAAAGAATACCTTTATTCCTTACCCCTGTCTTACACCCCCTTCCCCACAACCTTAAGCAACTACTAATCTACTTTTGTTCACATTGTATTCACCAGTACTTCATTCCTTTTTTGGCTGAGTAATATTCCATTGTATGACAAAATATTTTCTTGTTTATCCATTCTTAAGTGATGGGCATTTGGATTGTTTCTACATTTTGACTACTATGAATAATTCTTGTTTAAGTGTTCTTGTACAAATATGTTTGTGTAGTCATATGTTTTCATTTTTTCTACGAGCAGAATTGCTGTGACCTATGGTAATTCCTTCTCTAATTGTTTGAGGACCTTCTAGGCTATTCTAAAGCAGGGGCACACTATTTGACATTCCTGCCAGCAGTGTATGGTTAGTTTTTTGATTCTGGCTATCCTAATGTGTGAAGTACCACCTCATGTACTTTCATTTGTATTTTTCTGGTGACTAGAGATGCTGAGTAGCCTTTCTTTGTGTTCAGGGTTCTTCGTGTATCTTGGAGAAAGGCCTAGTGAGATCCATTGTCTTGTCCTTTTTTTTTTCCTTTTTATTATTGAGTTGTAATACAAAATAATGTTCATTATTATATATTCTACATATATATCCCTTATCAGATATAGGCTTGGAAATACTCTTCCCTATTCTGTGGTAAAAGTACTTTTGTATTTTTAGTATCCTTTGAAGCAGACAAGTAATTTTGATGCTGTCCAGTTTATCTGATATTTCTCTTTTCCTTGTGCTTTTGTTGTCATAGCTCAGAATCCTTTATCAACTCCAAGGACATGAAGCTTTATCATTGTTTTCTTCTAAAAGTTTTGTCACTGTAGCAACTACAGTTTATTCTTTGATACATGCTAAGTCAAAAGTTTTTTAGGAACAGCAACTTGCTTTTATAATCTTTGTTCTCTTTCACTCTTCTTTCCGTCCCCCTCCCTGATCTTCTATTTCTGTACATAGTGCAAGGACTTACTTCTGGATGCTCAATTCTGTCCCATTACTCTATCTCTTCTTACTCTAGTACCCTATTCTCCTGGCTGGTGTCTCTAGAAGTCATGAAGTGTCATCCAACAAGGTCATCTGAATGCCTGGCATTTTATCCAACATTTCAAGTAATTGAATGTAACTTTTCCCACACAATACACTTTTCTATCTCATATGAAAGTACTTCTTTCCTATTCTGTGGATTGTACTTTTGATTTTCCAGTCTGGATTTGGTATGAATTTGGAACTCTCACCAGTGAGATAAGAGCTAGAGGTCTGGATTTACCAATGCTAATCTCTACCTAGTGGGAGACTTGTGGCTTCCTAAGCTTACTTGGTACCACCTTGGTATCCCTGGCCTTGCTCAGTTGTCTATGTAATATTTTCTTCTTCCTTTTTTTTCCAGTCACTCTGTCACTATTACTATGTGTTCAATCTAGCTTTTCCTTCCTGACTTTAACTAACTCCTCAACAAAACTGGATACTCCAGTCTCCTTGTCCTAGATGTCCTGTCCTTTCTTGGGTTTTCCTGCTACCTACTTGCCTCCTCTATTGACTGCTGTCTCTGAGACATTGCCTGCCCAGACCTCAGCTCTTGGCCCCTGCTCTGAGATTCCACAACCTTTCTCCAGCTTCTTGATCTTCTGTCCATCTACTGGCACATGCCCTTGGGAAGCTGACTCAGACTAGCTTTGTCCCAAGTCTAGCTCTGTATGCTCATTACCCACCGCTCCTGCTTCCAGGCCTCTGTGTGATGTGTTGCTGGTTTCTCTAAGGCATACCCAGCTGTCAGCCTGTGTGCTTTTTATGGACCTGTTCTCAGCATTTCCAGCCAGGGGTTGCTTCAGCAGGGTCCACACACCCAAGGCAGTGCCCAGCATACATTGGATGAGACAGAGAACATCCAGCTGTGTGACTCTGAACAGATTATATACCCTCTGGGCCACATGGTCCCTGGAAGATCTTAGGATGACTGCACATTCTCAGTCAATTTCCCTTCTGCACGACCACATCTACCTCTGGATCTGTGGTAGCAGCAGCATCCAGGATTAGACATTCTCACAAGGATCACAGTAACCAACCTGGTGGAGTCCTTGCCCTGACCCTGCCACCTCAGCCAAGGCAGGAGTTTGGGGCAGGCAGGGCTGGGCAGGACAGGGGACAGCTAAAGCCTGAGTTTTTATTTCTCCATGTAGCTTTGGCTAAGGCCCTCCAAGCCATGTACTATATAGCCTCTGAGAACCTTCTCCGAGGTGGACTCTTGCTAGTTCTTTTCTGGTCATCCCTGATCCTGGTAGCTGCTGCTCTTGCAGTGAAATTGGATGCATGGAACTTGACAAGTTGCACTGGGTTGATGGGGAAACTAAGTCCAAGAGGGGTGAGAAAGGTGACTTCTATATCTGAGAGTGTGTGTGGCTGCACTAAGCAGTTCCTAGGTCTCCTGATGGGTGATGTTAGCTCAGAGCCAGGAAGGTGATGTCCCTGCTATGGAGATATGATTTCCTGAGAGTGCGTGTGAGGATCTCACATCCCAGTGATGCAGTTGGATGTGGGGTTTGACTGGAGACCTGGACTTATTATATCCGCCCAGGAGGGCTCTCCCTGGACAGTGTTCCCTGTGTAGCTCATTTTGACAGTGCCTCATGCCTCCGCCAGCCCAGGGGTAATGGAGGGATCTGTTTTTTCCTCACCTATTAGGCTGGCTGGCATGACTAGTGAGAGAGATTCACCTAGGTCACAGTGGCTCTTGCCTCCCTGCGCTTTGTGCGTGTGGTTAGCCTGTGGCTGACCTTCCTGGGGTGCATGTAGCCAGATGTGGCATGGACTCTGACCCACACTTTCCCTACAGCGCTGAAGATGTGGTGTCCCGTGTGCCAGGCAGCCAGCTCACATTGGGCTACATGGAGGAACATGGTTTCACTGAACCCATTCTTGTCCCCAAGAAAGATGGGCTGGGCCTGGCTGTCCCAGCCCCCACGTTCTATGTCAGTGACGTCGAGAACTATGTGGGTAAGTGCTGGCTCTTTCGCATCTTGTGGGGGCCTGGAGTTGGGAGGCCTTGACATTGTTAACTATCATGTGCACACATCTTTAGCACCCTAGCCATGTTCTGGGTATTATGTGAGCAGGTTAACCCCTGGCCTCTATTCTAGGAATTCTTAGATGGTACTGGGTTCTCCCAAGTGGATCCTAGTAGGAACCCCTTGCCTCTCAGTTGTTTTAATCACAAACAACCTGCTCTGGTGATCCCTTGGTTTTCCCAGCTATGAATTCTGCTGTGCGATGTCACATGCCCTGCTATGTCCAGGATCCTTGAGCTCTACGAGGCTCTTTCCCCATCCTGGCTGCCAGCCAAGGGCCAGGCCTTCCTCACCCACACTGCAACCTGCCTCCCACACTGCCCTTCTGGATTCTTCTGGGATTCTGCCGATGCCTTTTGTAGCTGCTATCACATGTCCACTTACAGCCATGGTTCTGTGACATGCCTAGTCAGGGCACTTGTGGGCAGAGAAAAGTGCAGCATGATAGATGAGAGGCAGAAGCTTAGCTTTGTAGTGATTCTGGTGGGGCTGGCAGCTGCCAGGCTGGGCTCTGAGGTCCCTGTGGTTGCCAGGCTCAGGTATTGCTGGAGGTAACTTTGTGGCTGGCATTGGTAGGAGAGGATGTAGGCTGGTGAACTGCATACAAGTTGCTCTGAGCTTGTCTGTCCACATCTGTGAAGCCCACAGTGGGTAGGTTCTGGGGTCCAGTGAGAACACCAGGCACCTGGTGGCTTCCACCTGGGAAGCCATTATATTTTTTTTCAGCCAAGGGGTAGAACAACATGGACTACAGGAGCTGTGAGGCCTCTGAGAAGAGGCTGTTCACCCTGGGCTGGGGTTAAGGGGAATGGGAGGTCTGTGGAGGAGGTTCATTCTGTGGGTCCCTTCTCAAAAGGGAGTGCAGATAGGTAGGGCTGGAGCTGTGCCGTACCGGGGCCTTTAGTCAGCAGTGCTTAGCTATGGGCAGACAGGAAAGCTGTTTCTGCTCTGCTCCACCACGTTGGTGAGCCAGCTTCTACCCAGCTTTTCCATGAGGGTAGTAAGTTTACCAGGCACATGGCAGTCTGGCTCTGCTCACCAGCGACTGCCTTTCTTCTACTACATCACATCTGCTCTACCAGCCTTGTTCAGGGTTGCTTCTGCCAGGCATGAGCAACCACTGAGAAAGTGATACTGTTTGGTATTAGACATTTCACTCCTGTGATGTAAGAGTGATTTTCATCCCGCTCATAGTAGGAGATGGGAATCTACTCTGTCATTGTGGCCTGGGGCTGCCCTGGCTACTAGAGCCCTGGTCTTCCATAGTTATGCCGATAGGAACAGGGAAGATATGCTTCTTAAAGGTGTTTATTGCTTTTATGTTCTTCTTTTCATTTATTTAAATTATGGAACTTTTTAAATATATGAAATGAGAGCAATGAAAAGTAAGCCAGGTGTACCTGCACTGGCCACAAACGATCAGCTGGTTTTCTGTCCTCCCTGTTTTTCTTTGGCTTGGAGTATTTCAGAGTGGATCACCTTTTCACTGGTAAAACTCAGTATGCAGCTCTCACAGCTAACTTTTAAAAAAATTATTGTGGCTGGAGATGTGGCTTAGTGGTAGAGTGCTTGCCTAGCATGCATGAAGCCCTGGCTTCCATTCCTCAGTACCACATGCACAGAAATAGCCAGAAGTAATGCTGTGGCTCAAATAGTAGAGTGCTAGCCTTGAGCAAATGAAGCTCAGGAATAGTGTCCAGGCCCTGAGTTCAAGCCCCAGGACTGGCAACAACATCAAAAAATACTGTAAAGGTGATGTACAAAGGAGGTATAGTTAAATAGGTCAGGTAATGAATACGTTTCTTTTTGAACAGTGTTACTGCTTCCCTCTTTTTCTCCCAGTTTTTTTTTTTTTTTTTTACCTTCCAACCTCCTTCCCCCAGCAAGTTGCATAGTTCATTTTCAACATGCATATTGCTGGCTGCATTAGTTCACCCTTTGTCCGACCATTCCTTTGCTTCCCCTTCCCTTCCCCAAATCAGATAAAGTTATATACAAGACAAAAAGTACAGAAATTAAAGACAGCCACAAAAGGGGAAAACCAGAAAAACAAAATCTACAAAAAGTAAAAACAAAAACAAAAACACACACACACACACACACAAAAACCTCTTGTTTCTGTTCTTGGTGTTCATTTCAGTAAGCATCATTTTATATGATCACATGTACATAGCTATTGAGCAGCTAATTTTTAAATGTTCATTCTATCATCATACTCTAATTACTTAACTAATTTCTTGAATAGAGTCTGAGACCCAGTTTAATTCTGCCTCATATGACAGTTTCCTCAACACAGAACCTTTTTTACACTGGTCTTTCAAAATCAGAATTCAAACAAGACTACATATAACGTTTGTTTTTTATGTCCTGAAGTCTCTTTCTCTCTGACAGGCTCCTCTCTGTGGCTCTAGTGGAGAAAAGAGCTATGAATTTCTCATATCAGGGTCATGCTATCAGTGTCCCTGTGGTGTGGCTTAGCCCAAGTTCCCATATCCCAGGTGTTGTCTATAAGCACAAGCTCAGAGGCTCATAGAGGTCAGGCTCAGATTTGTGGCAAGTTGTTCTCCTGGGTGCATGTGCCTTCACAGTGAGGACATTGTCAGTGCCTGGTACACATTTGGTGGCATCACCACCATTGTTGACATCTAGCTCCTCTGTCCACAGAAATCCCAGTGCCGAAAAACAAAGGAGGGGGTAACCGTGCTCAATAGGAAATGTACTCATTAACTTACACATGTAACTGTAACCCTCTATATAGTATCTTTACAATAGTGTCTGTGTGTGTGAAATCTCAGTGGCCTCCACCTTGTATCTGAGTAGCTTCTGGGGCCCTGGCAAAGGACAAGTTCACTCATGCCCTCCCTTCACTGATGATGTCTTTTATAAAGACTTTCCCACTTCAGTTATCTGACTATCCTGAGTTTTTCCTCATCAAGACAAATGTTTTTCCCTCGCTCCTCAGTTGATGTTTTTAGAATGAGTTGATACTTATATTAGTTAGCTTTATGTCACTTAACAAAATATGAGGCAAATAACTAACAAAGGGAAAAGATTTAGTTTGTTTTTGAAGGTTCCAAACCATGATCCCGTGCCTGTGGGACTTCAGCAAGGGTAGAATATGGCGGGAAGGTGTGGTGGAGCAAAATATTGCCATCATGAACCAGCAAGCAAAAAGAAAAAACCCAATACCACTTCAGGCCCTGCCCCCCACTAAGCCTTGCCTCCTAAAGGTTCCATTTCCCAGTAATGCCACTGGCTAGTGACTAAGCCGTTAGCACGTGGGCCTTTGGAGGACCCTTACCAAACCATGGTAATACACGTCATGTAGCATGTAGGGTCCTTGATATTTTCATTTTTGTATTATTCAGAATATGCTTACACTAAAATGTATTTGTTGTGTTTCTGAAACTCAGGTTTACTAGGAAACTGTAGGTTTAATTTCTGACCTGGCTCCCTTCTCTGAGGCCTGAGATTCACCACCTCACAGCCTCACTGTGTCCTTGTGATAACTGCAGAAAGAAGAAAGCACTGGGCACTGTGTTGACCCTGGGGGATGGCAGGTGAGGGAGCCTTGATAATCTTAGTCTCCAGGTCCAAACCCATTCTGTGCTCTCGGCTGCTGCCATGTCTGAGGGAAGTTGACAGTGTGAGGGTTCGCTCCCATATCTGTCTTCAGGAAGACTATACCACCTCTTAGGCATATTCACCATTTCCCTGAATCCCCAGGGCCCGAGCGGAGTGTGGACGTGACGGATGTCACCAAGCAGAAGGACTGCAAGATGAAGCTGAAGGAGTTCGTGGACTATTATTATAGCACCAATCGCAAGCGTGTCCTCAATGTCACCAATCTGGAGTTCTCCGATACCAGGTGATGGGGCTATCCTAGATGCAGGACCCAAGGGGGCAGCTTGGGCTGACTTCCTTCCCTGGACTGGCAGCTTCCATCCAGGTCAAACATGACAGGACTGTGAAGTGCTTGCACATAGAACATGCTGGTTTTTTATTTGTTTTTTCTTAAAGTACAGCAGTAACACACAGAACAGTTCAGACAGTGGAGCAGAAAGGAAGTCAGCCTGACCGGGCCCCCATTCCTAGAGAGAACTATGGTGAAGTGTGGAGCAGTCCCTTCCAGAATATCATACCTGTGACACACACTCTACTATGTACCCACGGATACACATGCATATGAGAAAAAGACATTGGTACATTCCTGATTTACTGATAGATGCATACTCCTAGGCCTACTGATGTACTCAGAGCACACCAACAGGACACATGGACCACACAGGTGCTCATCCATGCAGTTTCCAACCAATGGTCCCACTGGCACACTCATGTACACACATGCCATTTGCACACCCTCCTTCATTGTCCCCCTCATACAAACCTCTCACATTCCCATCCTTCACATGCATGCCTCTCACATGCCCATTGCACACACAGGCCCCTTGTATGTACACATCCTCTGCATACATATGCCTTTCACACATGCATGCCCCATGTCCACACATGCTCTGTAACCTCTGTCCTGCCTCCCATCAGGCCTTACTGCCCTCCAACTGGTCCTTCAGGAAAGATCTGGAACATTTCCCAACATGAGGCATGAGTGGCTAGGAATGCTTTTGTTTACTTCTACTTTGCCCTCTTCCAGAAAGCATAAGAGAATACATGTGCAAAATAGGTGTGGGAAAAACATCAGTCTATGCCAAGAGCCACAGAAGGGCAATGTAACTGAGAACACTTGTTTTCTAGCAGCAGAGGCAAAAATGGGTAGAATATGGTAATGGAGAATGTAGCCTTACATGTGTTGATAAAAAGGATTTTCTCCACAGTTGCATTCTGAGTTGTAAATTACTTTGGTACTGGAGAACAGAGTCATGTCTCCATGAGCTGTCCTGCTACCGGGGTCCTTCCAAAGAGAGGCCAGGTGATGGAGCTAGGGAAAGAGATGCTTTGCCTTCCTGTGTCCCCTGCTTTGTCCAAGGACCACTTGGGAGAGAGGGATCATTTGTGGCTTTTGTTGGGCATTTGCATACCAGAGCATTCTGAACTAGGCCCTTGCCCTGGCACAAGCTCTGAAAATTCCTGCACTGACCAAGAAGGAGGAAGTGTAGCCTGTGCCTCATTGGAAAGTTGTCCTGAGATACAAAGATCAGGCCCAAGCTCATTGGCTGTCACAGTTGTTCCCAGGATATACTGCCTGCAGTAGCCTGCAATAACCCCTAGCGGTGCCCACAGTGAAGTGAGTTGGGGGGTGATGTGCCAACTGCCTGCTGTTCAAGCACTCCTATCACACAGGTGGCAGGACCAGGCTTGTAGTCTGCAGCAGTGTTTTGTTTTGGGACCGTTGAGATGAAAGCTCCCTTCCACTGGTAAAGACACAGATGAAAATAAAGATTTTATTTTTTACAGGTCCTGTGGGTACATGACATTCCTGGAGGGCACACACAGAGGCTGGCAAGCCCACTCAGGGAGAAACTGAGGGATCTCTGAGCCAGAGTCTATGGGGTCCAGGACGTTATCCAATTAGGTTTCACTCAGAAAATTTTAATTGGTGTGTTATAGCAGCAAGCATCAGCTTCCAAGGGTCACACTATGGTACCATACCGTGTCCCTACAGTCCCTGCAGGGTGTGTGGATCAGCTGGGCTGGTTAGGTTGTATGTGAGAGCCCTGCAGGGAGGTGGTTCCCAAGGAAGATGTGTGGATCAGCCACACTGAGGCAGTGGAAGAGGCTGGGATTGTAGAATGGACCTAGGCTGCCCCACTCCCACAAGGGTTCCGCTCTCATAGCAGGAGAGAAACCAGCTTATATGTAAATTGTCAGGACAGCAGCAGATTACAAAGATTCACACAGTCGCGCACGTGTGTGTGTGTGTGTGTGTGTGTGTGTGTGTGTGTGTGTGTGTCCTTCAGATAGAGAAGGAGGCGTGAGGGCAATACAGAGAATTTCAGATAGGGCCATGGAGACCTGAAGGATCTTGCCTCACTTGAGGCAGCAAGGACTCCAAAATCTGGTCTGTGGAAGCTGAAATGTTACAACTCAGAGACTTCTGGTCTTGGTGTTTTTGACACATACAGCATGGTACAATTTATCCAGGACAGTGACATTTCACTGAATCATGGGCAGCCTTCACCTTTTTTCATCATCCTTGGATGTGACTCAGCTGATTGACAGGGTCCAGACATGGCTGGGAATCATGGGATGCCTGTTTTCTGCTCTGGCCAGCAGTGGCTTTTGTTCAGGTGATCCTCAGGAGGCACCACACTGCATGTGAGAAGTATTTACTGTCAGGGCCCTGTTGTGCCACAGTACCGTGAAATCTGAATCAATCAGCTGACTACTTTCCGGTTTCCAGAAAGGGAGTCCTCTCTCCGGGATGCCAATTGTCAGACTGTTTCCTTATCTGCAACTGGCATTTCTGGTCTGCATGGCCCTATCCAACAGCTGGGCTTATTCAGCCCTATGAGAGCCTCTGCTTCTCAGCAAAATGGTAGCGATGCTCCCTGTAGTGAAATAGTGATATGACACACCTCATAATCCCTTATCCACCTCAGGGGTATAAAAAAATGGAAGCAATGGGTCCCATCACCATTGATCAGTCCTCCTCCCCTGCCCCAGAATGTCCAGCTTTGTGGAGCCGCCTGACATTGTGAAGAAGCTGTCCTGGGTAGAAAACTACTGGCCTGATGATGCACTGCTGGCCAAGCCCAAAGTGACCAAGTACTGCCTGATCTGTGTGAAGGACAGCTATACTGACTTTCATATTGACTCCGGGGGTGCCTCCGCATGGTACCATGTGCTCAAGGTGAGCCTCACCCCTCAGGGCATGCCTTGCCTTTGACACACCTGTGGCCCATTTGCAGACAGTCTATAATCCCTCAAAGCTCTGTCAGTGGCCAGTAAGTTTCTCACACAACGACACTGGGATGTCTGGCCTTGAAATATAAAGCCATGGAGGGGCTTTGGTTTTGGTGTTTTGGCGGAGGGGCGGGGTATAATTGGGACCTGTGACAAATATATGCCTCTAATGGGGACTGAGGTTCATTAACCATCAAATAAGGCCAGTGGGTGACTCAGAAAAGAAAGAGATGTTAGGAAGACTTCTTGGAAGGCTTATCCAGAGCCAGGCCCCACAGAAGCTAGCCAGGCAGGTAGTGGGCTTCTGACCTTGTAAGGAGGGCTAGTAGGCTCCTCACTGGGGCAACAAGAGGAAGGCCAGAAGCAAAATGAAGGACAAGTGACAGAAACCCTAAGCTTTGGCCATCACTAGCCACAAACTCGGTTTCTCCAGACCAGCGGGGGCTCAAGATGTAGTGGTGGGCTCAAGTGCCAATCCTGGCTTGAAGTGCAAGCAGCTTTGGCATCATCTCAGCCTATGTGCTCCAGTGCCTAAGGACGGGACTCTCACTGCTCTGGGTACAGGGCTTGACCTGGGAGCCCAGCAGCTCTCAAGAGTGGAGCTGCCAAAGACAGCTGGTTACAGTTTTATTTACTCACATGCCATGTGTAGTGGCACAGAATAATAGCAGGTGGTTATGGAATGCTGCCCCTGACCACGCTGGGGCTCACATACCTAGTACCTTCCTAACAGTTAGATTTCTGAATTGCAAGGCAACATTGTAGGTAGGCATGGTGGGCCTGGGCAGGATACCTGCAAATCACGATCCATTACCAGCCCCAGACAGGATGGGCTTTACTCCCACACACCCCAGTCTCCCCAGCTCTGCCCCCTGCATCCCCAATATTGTGGTTTTTGTCAATGGACTCTCTTGGCAGGGGGAGAAGATCTTCTATCTCATCCGGCCAGCCTCTGCCAACATCTCCCTGTATGAGCGTTGGCGGTCATCCTCGAACCACAGTGAAATGTTCTTTGCCGACCAGGTCGACAAGTGCTACAAGTGCACCGTGAAGCAGGGTCAGACCCTCTTCATTCCCTCAGGTGAGCAGGGTTCTGGGGATGAGGTGCCTGAGCGCACTGACCTTCGTCATGGTCATTGCACTGACCCCCATGCAGCATCTCCTATCACTGGGATGTTCTGGTGTTCACCTGGCTGGCTGGCTGCCTGTCCCAGCCCAGTCCCTGAAAAAACCAGCATTGGCTCCATGGTAGCAGGAAGCTCGAGTGCTAGCCTTCTTCTTGTGCCAGGGCTATCTTGAGGCTATGTAGCAGGCCAGCCTCTACAGTCTCAGGGCCTGGCTCTTTGACCCAGCCTCTCACATGGGAAAGACCAGCTTAGAGAACCCAAGGTGAGGGGAGCAGCCATGACATCAAAGACAAGGAAGCCAGCCCAGAATGGTAATGTCTGCTGATGGATGGAGCGTCTCCTGAGAAGCTGAAGACCCTAGCTTCTTCTGGGAGAGTAAATCTCAGACTTGTCTGAGACCTCCTGTTGCCGCAGCCCATAAGGAATCTGCTATCAGAAATACTTCTTTGTTTAAAAGTAGATAATTACATCCTGTGAAGGATTTAATGGCAAGCCCTCAGTATCCTCCAATATCCAATTGATGTGCAGATTTCCTAATGGTTATTTAGGTACTTTTTTTCCATTTTAAGTCAAGATCCAAATGAAGTCCTCAGAGTTCAATTGATTTCTGAGCCTCTAATCTATAGAGTTTCTTCCTTCCTTTTCTGGCTTCTCAATAGGCAAGTTACTTGGGGAGAATAACTCAGGGGCAAATCCTAGCTCTCAGAGAGAGTGACAGCGCAGCTCTGTCTCTTGTTGCCCCAGCATATTTAAGTCTGTGGCTTAGGTTTACTGTCCTTGGTTGCTGTGCTGCCCAAGAGTAGACTGGACATATTCCCTTGGCTCTTGGACCTCAGCTTCCTTGTTTGCCTCGTGCAGAACTGGATTGGACAGTTTGTGCCATTTTGGCATGGTCTCTCCACCAACTCCCTCAGAGAGTGTAAGGATCTTGAGCCAGATAGCAACTTGTTGCTAAGCAGTAAGAGCTGATGGCAGAGTGAGGCAGCTCTGACGGGAGCTGGAGTGTGTAGTCAGGGTAGCCTCCCGAGTGTGGAGGCAAAGGTGGAGGTTAGCCTTGCCCTTCTCTGTTTCTCCCAGGCTGGATTTACGCTACGCTCACACCTGTAGACTGTCTGGCCTTCGCGGGACACTTCCTCCACAGCTTGAGTGTGGAGATGCAGATGAGGTAGTGTCCACAGTGCCGTGTTGGCCTCTGGCCTCTGCCTGGCAGGTCTCCCTCTGACAGGTTTGCTGTGATGAGCACTGTGGCCTGATTTGTGGATAGGCCTGACCTAAGCGGGGAGGTTGGCCCCTGAGGGGCTGGGGTTGGATAGCCTAGTGGTGTGAGGTCATTGAAGGCATCCTCTGGGTGGCCTGTGGCTCCTTAGTAGCCACAGACCAATGTCTCCACCCTGTTGGCCCTTCTGATGTGCTCCTGTAGTCCACCTCAGATATTTAGGGCCCTGTGGGGCTGATGGGGCTGGGTATAGCGTTATCCTTTAACAGGGCTGGCTTGATGCTCTATTCACTGAATGGTTTTTTGCTATGGCTTCCAGGGCATATGAAGTAGAAAGAAGGTTGAAGCTGGGCAGCTTGACTCAGTTTCCCAACTTTGAAACTGCCTGCTGGTACATGGGGAAGCACCTACTGGAAGCATTCAAAGGTACCTGTCATTCTGGATTGGACATCTTAATCTGTATCCTTCATCTGAGGAACAGCCAAACTTGGGGCCAGGCTTGCTGTCTTGGTCTGGATGTTGTCTTCATGTGGCCTGATCACAACCCTTCAAGGATACAGCCTGTGGGAATAAGAAGGCACCTGGAGGTGCTTGGTAGAGGACTAAGGGGATGGCCTGTGGCATCTCCAGGCGCAGTTACAACCTCTGGTGAAAGCAAGGCTTGGGTGTGAGACAGAGAGGGCAGAGCCAGACCTCCTGTTCAGGTTGGGAGGGCTGACCCTTCCCCTTGCTAAGTGAGTGAGTACCCCAGGTTCTAAGAAGAAACCGTTGGCAGTTGGGCAGGTAGCTGTGGGCAGAGGCCTCTGGGAAGAAGAGCCATGTGCATCCAGGGCTTCATGCTGGGCCTTGTGCCCACCCATATTAACCACTGTCTCCTCCTTAGGTTCTCATAAATCTGGGAAGCAGTTGCCCTCTCATTTAGTCCAAGGAGCTAAAATTCTCAATGGTGCTTTCAGGTCATGGACGAAGAAGCAGGTAGGAAGCCAACCACTTGTGTTCTCAGATGAGAGGCGTGGAGGATGGGCTGGAGAATAGACAGAGGTCCTACTCAGCAAGTAACAAATGGTTATCTGCCCTGGTTAGCCCAAGCTGATCCAGCCACACAGACAGCTGTCAGCTTTCCATTGCTGACACTGAGTAGGCTCCTGAGGGGCAGGGTATCCGGATGGATGCAGGTTGAAGAGAGCCCCACACCTGGGGCTCTGGTGGGGACAGTATTTTGAAATTGGAGGGACAGATTGGGGTCCAGTGAACATGCATCAGGATCTGGACAAGAAATTCTTGGGGTGCTCTTGGCCCTTCCCACTAAGAAGCCACACATCTGGTATGGGTACAGCCCCCAGGCAACTGGCTTTTCTCCTGACCCCTTGGCATTGGTTCCTTTGGGGATGTGGAAGCTGTTTCTCCACAGGTATAAAGAAGCCAGCTTTCAGTTTCTTGTCTTGCCTGGGTTGTGGCTATAGGGAGGGGTAGGTCTGTCTCTTCCAGGCACTCTTAGGATATTGTCTCCTACTGGGGTTTTCCTTGTTCAGAGCCACCTGACTACCCTCAGCCTCCAGAAGGAGGGCTTCCTTGAGGTTAGGGAGAGTCTATAGGGACGTTCATGAGGGGAGGCCAGGTGGGCTCTCCATGTGCAGCCTACCTTGCTCATGGATGGGCTTGGAGGGTGGCTAGTGGGGGTCATCCTTCTGCAAAGCTCTCCCTTGGGCCTCCAGGCTGGGACAGTCAAGGGGTCCTTCCTACTGTATCTTAGCCACATGACTAGGAAGAAGGGGTAGGTTCACATCCCTACATCCTGACAGTAGGCTCAGAGGAAGCCCTGGGACCTGGGGTAGCTACCTTTGAAGTAGGTCTCACAGAGAGGCTCTTGTCAGGCAGCATGCTCAGACTCTATGCAGTCAGGCTCTATGGTAGCCTATTGCTCTGTACCCATTGGGATAGCCATAATCCCACTGGCTGGGTGAGTAGGGAATGAGCTGGAGAGACGTGGAGGTCTGAGAAATCGCAGAGGTTGGAGCTGGTGTTGACCCTGCTGTCCTACAGGCTTTGGCAGAGCATGAAGATGAACTCCCCGAACACTTCAGGCCCTCGCAACTCATCAAGGACCTGGCTAAAGAGATCAGGCTCAGTGAGGTAGGCCAAAATCCCTGGAAATGAGCATTCATGGCCTGGCCTCCCCTGCAGAGGGAAGCGGATGCATTCTCTAGGCCTGGGAGCCAACCTGATCCAGAGCTGCCTAGTCAGGGCAGCTCACTTCAGGTCTCTGGAGCTGATTCCTGGTGGGAGTGCCTAGGGAGGGAAAGATGGATGGGAGCCTTCACAGCTCCCACGAGGCAGGGGAACCTTGGAGGGGACTCCTGAATCTAGCCCCAAGTTCCGACTTAGAGGATCCTGGCAGCCTCTGGTGCTTTGGGAGGGCAGAAGAGCCCAAAACTGAGGAGGGTCAGAGGGCTGGTGGTGTGAGGCCACACAAGTGCTGTAGGATGGTGTGGAGCAGTATGAGCCTCTCACATGATAGCACAGGGTGGTGTGAGCATGTCCCGATCATGTGTGCAGGGTCTGCCTCTCTGGGCTGAATGCCTCCCCTAGTATAGCTGTGAAGATCTCCTGAGTCCTGACATGAGGTCTTTCCTGTCTGTTCTCTGGAAGAAGCACACATGACCCTTTCCATTCCCCACCCTAGAGTGCCTCCAAAGTTGTCCGACCAGAAGTGAACACGGTTGTCTCCTCCGATGAGGTCTGTGATGGGGACCAGGAAAAGGAGGAACCTCCATCTCCCATTGAGGCCACCCCACCTCGATCCCTCTTGGAGAAAGTGTCCAAAAAAAAGACTCCCAAGACTATGAAGATGCCTAAGCCATCTAAAATGCCCAAGCCTCCGAAGCCCCCCAAACCTCCAAAGCCCCCCAAATCTCTGAAGCTTAAGGATGGAAGCAAGAAGAAAGGGAAGAAGTGTCGGGAGTCAGCCTCACCCACCATCCCCAACTTGGACCTGCTTGAGGCCCACACCAAGGAGGCCCTGACCAAGATGGAGCCACCCAAGAAGGGCAAGGTGGGGTCACTGCTCCTTCACTCCCTAGAGGGCCAGGCCAGGAAACAGCTGGTATTCTGTGTCTTTGCCCTCCCCCCAAGGGCTTTTAGCTGAGTGGGAAGGGAAACCCATCTATAGGGGGAGGACCCTGGAGGGTGCGGAGGTCTGGAGCCTTGCTGTGGGCGAAGTCTGCCCAGTGAATGTGCTCCTGACCGAGGTCTGCAGGTCAAACCCCAGATGGGAAGGCTGTGCCCTAGTGAGCCTGCAGCAGGAGGCCCTCCCAAAGAGAGGCAGCACAGAGTTTGTGCTATAGCAGGGGCAGCAGCCGGCAGGGCTTCCTTGATGCAGAGTGGTCTTTTAGGAAGGTGTGGCCCCACATAGTCTTTCCACTGGGTTAGAAATTACCAGGGAACTAAGAAACTTTCTAGGGCTGGCACCCAAAGACATATAAGGACTATATGCAGAAATAGCAAAGAGAACAGGTGTGAGGAAGAGGGGTTGGGAGCAGGGCAAAGAGTGCCCTGTTTGTGGCCTGAAACCCTCTGGATAGTCACAGAAATGGCTCAACCCTGGGACTCACTAGGTCTTAGGTATTGGCTAAAGGAACCTGAGCCTCTAAGACCAAGCACCATTAAGTATAAATGCCTTCTTGGGAGAAGCTTAGCTCTCTCCACTTCTTGGAGTCCATCCTTCAAGGCTTGCAGTGGGATGGATTAGTGTGTTGTTTCTTTATGAGGGCTCAGGCCCAGGTATCTGGAGCTGAGAATGAATGAATCGCTAGATGAATGAACAGATGGAAAAAATGGGTGGACAAATGAATGCGTGAGTGAACAGTTATATGGATGAATGATGATAGCTGATTGGATGAACAGATAGATGAATGAGTAGATCAGTGGGTGGGTAAGACAGGTTGAACAAATGAATGAATGAATGGGTTGATGGATAAATGAACAGATGAGCACATGTGGGCACATGAGTGGAGGACTGGGTAGATGAATGGGACCACTGCATGTGGGGCAGCAGGAGTGGCGAGGCTTTTGTGCTGTGAACCAAGGGAGTCCCACTTGGCTGCTCTGTTTTCTAGACCCCAAAGAGTGTCCTGAGTGTTCCCAACAAGGATGTAGTTCATACACAGAATGATGTGGAGAGGCTAGAAATCCGAGAGCAAACAAAGAACAAATCAGAGGCCAAGTGGAAGTACAAGGTGAGAAGTGTGTGCGTGCGTGCGTGTGTGTATGTGTGTGTGTGTGTGCATGCATGCATGCATGCTTAGTGAGTATAAGAGATGTGAACCTGGCATGGTATGTATAGGCATGTGTCTGCCTGGCCTCAGCAGGTGTTGACCATCAGGCATGTCTTTGTGAGTCTCTAGTGTGTAAGGCCTTCTACGGGTCACTCTTGGGATGCAGTACAGGTGCAAGGGCCAAGTCTGTCAACTTCTGTGGGTGGCATCCTCACTGTCTTCACCATCCCCTCCTGGGGGAAGGCAACCCTCAGAGCTATGCGTGACTTTCCCTGGCCTGTTCCTGGCCACTGTCCCTACACACTGACCCCACTCTCCTGGGTGGGCTCAGGAACAGCCTTGGTTTTGCTTTCAGAACAGCAAACCCGACTCCTTACTGAAGATGGAGGAAGAGCAGAAATTGGAGAAGTCACCCCTGGCTGGAAACAAGGACAAGTTCTCCTTTTCTTTTTCTAACAAGAAACTCCTGGGGTATGTGAGGGCTTGATTGGGAGGTGTGACCATGCAGATACCCCACACAGGCCTCCCACATTGCATGTGCCCCACACCTCACACACACAAATCCTGTGTGTGCATCCTGCACTACACAAACGACACACGCATATACAGAGCAGCTCACACTCACCCTCACACATACCACACACCACGTACATACCACAGACAATGCCACACACATACCCCAAGCACATACCATGTATGCAACCTGTATCATAACATACATGCCACATAAGCACAGTCACACACAGCACATAATACACATACCACGCTGCACACACAGTCCCTTGTGGAATCCTCCCCAACCCGGTTACTGAGTTCACTCAATGCAGCTCTGTTTACCACATACCCTTATCTGCGTCCATGACCCAAGAGAGCTGTGTCTCTGCTTCTAGTGTGTTCTGATGGCAGGTGGGCTGGGAGTCTGGGGCCTGCAGCAAGGAACAGCCAGGCATGGAGGGAGCCCATTAGTAGAGCAGCTTTTGTGAACTCATGCTGAGGACATGGTGGGGGTCAGAGGCCCAGCTCTCAGCCCAGTGGCATGTGGGTGGGGCAACGTGAACCCAGCAATCTAGTAAGTCCACCTAAGTTTGTGGCTATGGTGCGTGCCAGGGGGAACAGATTCATTTATCCTTGGTTGATGGCACCCAAAAGTCAGGAAGGCTTTTTGGACGAGGTGGTGCTAAGCTAAGAGATGGAAGGTCAAACCTGGGAGCCAAGCCATAAGAGTTCCATGGTTGCAGCTGCAGAGGGCCAGGTCTGCCTGGGCTCAACAACATACAACCATATCCCACTGAGATGTCTCCCATCTGTCTCTCTTACTGAGTCAGACAGGTCCTCATGGAGGGCATCCGCTTCTCCGGCTTGGCCTGATTTATTTCCTGTTCTGAGAGATGGAAGTAGGCCCCCTTGTGAGTGGTGCTAGGGCTGAGCCGTGAAGAGGAGAGGCAGTGTTACCATAGTCACTCAGCAGGGGCAAAGTCTACATGGGTCTGATCTTGCTATCAGGACTGGTTGGCCCTGCGCATATCAAGGAATGTGGCTTTGTTAGAAGCATCAATTCTGAGTCCTGTGGATGCTTTATGATGGTACCACAGAGTTTAGAAAATGGAGCATATGTATGCACATATGTGCTTGGTTCTATGGCCCGGTCTTTTTTTGTTGGTTGTGGGGCTTGAACTCTGGGCCTGAGCGCTGTCCCTTAGCTCTTCAGCTGAAGGCAAGTGCTCTACCACTGAGCCACCTTCCCAGTATGGCCCAGTCTTAATGTGGCAGGTCTAGCTGCTGCCTTTACCGAAGGCACTGGTGGCAGTGTGATCCCATGTGCTGTCCACATTTCTAGAGCTATGTTTGTTGGAAGTTCCAGGCATCTTGCCTGGGTCTGCTGTCCCTCCTGAACTGAATGAAACCTGACCTAAGCCTAGTGTCCTCCTTACTCAGAGCAGTCTTGCCTCACTCCAGGGAGACAGGTTACATTATTTAGACTAGTATTTGTCCACCCAGATACTGAATTTATTTTCTTCCTAAGTATAGCTTATGCAGAAAAAGATAAGAAGAGTGGATTCTGTTCCTATCTGGGTCTGAGATTTCAGCACCTGGCAGGATTCCCCAGCATGCTTGTCATGGGGATACAGGCTCAGGAACTTAAACTGCTCAGGGAGGGGCTCTCTCTGTGTCTTGTAAATTACATATCAGGGCCACATATCAAAGGACATGGTGCGGTTGAGAAGTGTCCCCACATACTCAGCCTGGCCTCCTGACATCTGTTGCTTGGCCTCTAAGAGGATGCTCAGGTCCAGATCTCCTGGGAGTCCTGCCCACCTGTTTGCTCTTGTCAAGGCCCTGGGGATGCCACTGACCCGCTCCTTCTGCTGCCCTAGCTCCAAGGCTCTCAGGCCCCCAACAAGCCCTGGTGTGTTCGGGGCCTTGCAGAACTTCAAGGAGGACAAGGCCAAGCCAGTGAGGGATGAATACGAGTATGTGTCAGATGATGGGGAGCTCAAGATCGATGAGTTTCCCATCAGGAGGAAGAAGAACACTCCGAAGAGGGATTTGTCCTGTGAGTATAGGGGAGGGAGGACATACGCACGGAACTTGGGGAGACCTGTTCTGGCCCTGCTTGAGGTCAGTGCATGGCTGGTTCCACCTGAGGCCCCCAGTGGACTCCTGTGCTTTGCTTTCAGTCTTGTTGGACAAGAAGGAGGTGCTTCCCACACCTGTCATGAAGCCAAAGCTGGACTCCGTGGTGTACAAGGTGAGCTGCCTTCTGGGCCCGCTCTGTTGGTCCCTGTGGACTGTAGTCTGGATAGCTCATGTCCTGGCCCTTTGATGGAGAAGTCTCTGTGTTTCTGCTCAAGGTAGAGAGGGCATCCAGCTTCTCCAAAGTCTCTTGGTGGTCTTGTCAGCAGGCCATGGGCTGGGCTAGGATGTGGGCTAGGAGTGATGAGTGCTCACCTGAGTCTTTGGTCCCAGGCCTGACTTGCCGCCCCTCCCACGAGCTGGACTCACCTTGCAGGGAGATAAATGCTACAAGACTTGTCCACAGGTTGGAGTCTGGGGGCCAGGGAGCCTGTTGGGGGTAGGAAGTGTCACACTAAGATGATGTCCACCGCCTTGCTAGGGCCCCACACTTTCTGAGGGACCCACGAAGGACCGGTCCTGAGCTATCTGAGGCCCTCCCTGCTCTCCTTATCCATGCACAGCTTCTGCATGTCTGGTGAAACACTGGCACTCATTCGCAGAGCCAGACTTCCTCCATAAAAGCAGTGTTGCTGCAAAGACAGCTTGTTCCGTTGTGGTCTGGGGTCCTGGGAAAGCTCTGGCAGCCACACGTGCCCCGAGTTTGGCTGGCTGGCTCTTACCTCTCCTGCCTCCCAGCCTGCCTTGACCAGCAGCTCTGTCCCTGCACAGCAGAGTGATGACTCTTCGGATGAGGGCTCTCTGCACATCGACACAGACACCAAGCCCGGCCGCAATGCCAAAGTCAAGAAGGAAAGCGGGAGCTCCGCAGCCGGCATTTTGGACCTGCTGCAGGCCAGTGAGGAGGTGGGGGCGCTTGAGTACAATCCCAACAGGTGGGTCCTGGCCGTGCCTAGCAGCATGCACAGACTTCTAGCCCAGAGTCCAGAAAACTAGATTTGCATTCCAGGACCAGAGCTCATCTCTTTCTCCGGTCCCAGTTAAATCCTCCCTAAAGCACGAGTTTTCGCTTGAGGTGTCAAGCACTTGACCATTGCTTTTTCTCATGGGATCTCATGGAAATGTTTGCAGGATTTTTATATGAGTGTTACCCCCCCACCCAAGGTCCCCCGGGGGTCTCGCACACGGGCACCTGTGCACTGTGGGAAGGCTGGTTTCCTCAGCTGAAAGTTCCTACTGCAGGGGAAACAGAGCCTCAGAGAGCTTAGACACCTTTCCTGTCGTCCCACACACAGCTGAAGGGGCAGAAACAGCTCCCGACTGTCCTCCTGCCTGAGTCAGGACCCAGGCTTGGTGGGGTCAGGTGCCAGGTTCTGTCCTGAGGAAGGCAGGGCCCATGGGACCTGATGGGCGCGATCTGCCACTGAGCCCCTGGTTTCACAGCTTCCTAACTAGGACCGTGCTGCGCGCAGCATTCCATAGAGACAGATTAAGGGCTTGATTGAAAAGAGCCTTTGCTAAATTGGCTGGTTGTATTTTGTTTCATAAATGACTGTTTTTCATGAAACGCTGTGTTCACAGCCAGCCAGCCAGAGGTGCTTTCTTTGCATAAGAGTGAAACAGGACTTGGTGTACAGATTCCTTGCTCAGCGTGAATAGTTCCTGTTCCATCCTCCCTTCGGAGAAGCACTTGTAGCTGAGGGGTGAAACCTGGCTTGGCCCCTACCCCACTCGAGGCTGCAACCCCATGTACCACACACAGCCCACGGAGAAGCTTTACCCGGGGAGGACAGATGCACCAGTTGATATTCCAGGACTAACCTCTGGCTCTTGAGAGCCTTCCCACATACCTGCCTCCCCACCATGGCCTCCAGTGAGAAGCCTGGGAGGCCAAGCGCTGGGATGGCACAGAGGCCGCCCTACGTGAGACAGACAGGCTGGGAGCCTTGGCTGGGCCCCTAGGTGCCTTGTGTAAGAGCTTCTGAGGGGAGACAAATGGGGGTGGGCCATGCCTACATCTGTGAGGAAGCTCTGTATGTAGGAGAGTAGACTAGGCTGCTAATGAGAAACCCCATCTTCTGTACCCGTCTCTGGGGAGCACACCCTGCAGATGCTGTGTGTACCCTTGTACACACGTACTCACGCCCGCTGGGGCCTGGACGTTGGCTGCCCCCCTCAGCCCAGCCCGCCGCAGGCAGTTCCTTTCCCAAAGTTACCCATTTGGAGTGTAGGTCAGTTTTTGATGGTCCATTTGCTCTGTTTTAAGTACAGACTGTTGCGGGGAGGGGGAAGCAGCTAAAGAAAATGGAGGAAAATATGTTAATTTCTTGTGGATGATGTGCTTAGTGTTTACCTCTGGGGGAGAAAGAAGAGGATTTTGGTATGATAATTGGAGGATTAAAGTATTATTTTCCACGCTGACTGGCTAAACTTTGCTCATTGATTTACCAGTGACCACGTGGACAGATGGGCCATTGGGCATGCCCTCCCTGGGGCTGCCCAGATGGCATAGGTGGTCGGCTCACATATGCATAAGGCCTCAACATGGGCCCTGCTGCCTGTGTTTGGGATCCTCCTGGTGGGTGTCCTGGCACCCCCAGAGCCTGGGTTGGGGGCAGGAGAGGGCCCAGTGCAGTGTGCTGTGGTGCTTTGTTGTTTGTGCTTTTCCTGCTCAGAGAGGATGGTGCAATTGTGTGCAGGGCAGCTGGCCGGCAGCACTATGGCTTAGGCAGCATGGACAATGCAGGACAGGGCTCTGTGAGGGCAGCCTCCAGCAGCGCCTTCCCAGAAGCTCGGGGCTAGTTTTGTAGTGCTGTGCCTCTGGCCTAGGAGGCAGCTTTTGTGAGGGCCGCAGAGACCACTGGCCCTCCTCTCTTCTCCAGGCTCAGGAAGGGGCATTGTGAATCTGGAACCTTCAGCTAGCAGGGGGCCTGGCCACAGCACCATCCCTTAAAGACAGTGCTCTGTGCTCACTGGAGGTAGCCCCTTGTCCCTGCCCACCTCCATCAGGGCCTCAGTGTCTGGAGCCTTCTGGATTCTCAGCCGTGGCTTTTCCAGGTCCCTTGAGGGACCATTGCCCAGTCATGGCTAGTTCTGCATGGCCTGCTGATACTGCCTCAGCCATTCTGCTTCTTCTTTCTTCCTTCTCCTTTCCTGCTCTTCCTCTTCCTCCTCCTCCTCCTTCCCACTCCTACCGGTTTTGCTGTGTAGTCCAGCACTTCTGATCAAGTGCTGGGATTGCAGGCATGTACCACCATGCCCTTCTCACCTCCTCCTTTTTGTCACACATTGCCCTGTCCAGTGACAGGTGTGTTTGTATATGAGTGCTCCTCTCCCACCAGATACACAGCTGCCCACACAGTTCTTCACAGTGCCATGTGCCCTCATGGCCACTCACAGTAAGCCACCCCTAGTCCCAGGCTTGCCCGCTTTCATCTCCCAACATGCCCTCTTTCCCCAGCAGTTGAGATGGTGCCCTGTGTCACTGACCTTGCTAAAAGTGTTGCAGGTAGTTGGATGTGATGGGGGGAGTGGGGGTGGGAAGATGAGGGTTGGAAGGAGTGTAATGCTGATACAGGCATCTCAGGAGGAATGGTTGGGCCAAAGGGCAAAGGGAGGATCCAGTGGAGATGCTGTGTGCCTGTGACCTAGGTCTAGGACTACCCAGGGGCAGTGCCAGGTGTAGCTAGTCCCAGCAGTGCCCTTGGCTAGAGCTAAAGTTAGGGCCAACTCAGTGGCCAAAAGGGACACAGAGTAGGCAGGAGTTCAGGAGAGAGGCGGCTGAGTCTGCTAACCATGGTAAAGGTGAAGAGGCTAATGCATGATCTCTCAAGAGCCATTCTCCTGTCTCCTGTCTGTGACCCATCTCTGTCACAAGGCCTCCTGCCCTCCAAGAAGGGGTGTGTGTGTGTGTGTGTCCCCGTGTGTGTGTCCGTGTGTGTGTCCGTGTGTGTGTGTGTGTGTGTGTGTGTGTGTGTCCAGAGGGCATGTCTCACCTTTTCCATAGGGAAGTCATCAGCCCAAACCGCTTGGTGGCCTCTTCAGGTTGTGTCCCAGTCTTTTGGGCTAAGGGGCTATAGTTTGTGTATCTGGCCTTAGTCGAGGGCCATAACTGAATGCCTGTCTCTTTGTATCCCCAGCCAGCCACCTGCCTCCCCCAGTACGCAGGAAGCCATTCAGGGAATGCTGTCCATGGCCAACCTGCAGGCCTCTGACTCCTGCCTGCAGACCACATGGGCTGCTGGCCAGGCCAAGGGTGCTTCACTGGCAGCCCATGGTGCCCGGAAGAATGGGGGTGGCAGCAAGAGTGCGGGCAAGCGGCTCCTAAAGAGGGCCGCCAAGAACAGTGTGGACCTGGACGACTATGAGGAGGAGCAGGACCACCTGGATGCCTGCTTCAAGGATTCTGACTATGGTGAGTGTTGGGGGCAGGGAGGCCCAGTGCAAAGATGGGGCCCGGAGGACCAGGGCCCATGGCAGGCAGCACCCTCTGACAGTGGGAGCTGGGCCCACTGGGAGGCCAATCACAGGCCTGAGTATTCAAGCCCTTTATTAATATTGAGATAGACCATAAAGTCCACAATTCAATAGCCTTTGGTCTCGTTAGAGATATGTGTAATTATAGCCATAATTTCAAAACATTTTACCCTCTCCAAAGGAAATTTTATTGCTATTAACAGTCATCTGCCTTCCCACCCCCTACTCCCATTCACCTGGCAGCTCATAATTTTTGGGTCCCTATGGATTTGTCAGTTTTGGTCATTCCATGTAAATGGCCTATATAATGTGATCTTTTACCACTAGTGTTTTTTACTCAGCATAATGTCTTCAAGTTTATCCATGTTTGGCTGGTGCCAGAGTATACTTCCTTTTTAAGGCTGAGTAATATTTCTTGATAGGCTCTTTGGGCACTCCCACTTTGGGCTGTTGTGAGTAGTGCTGCTGTGAATGTGTGTTGTGTGTAACCTCCACATATCCCATCTACACACACACACAGAGGACACACACACGTGCTCAGGGCTCCCTTCACTGTGTTCCCAAGTGGGCACAGCTAGGTCACAGGCCCATGTCTTTAACTTTCTGAGCACCTGCCTGATAGGTTAGGTTTCCACGAAGCTGAATCCTATGGCCACACCTGTCAGATGAGGAGTCAGGCACTGGCCGTAGCTCCTAGCTCCTGACAGGGGCACAGGCCTCCTGCTAGGCTGACTGGTCTGGCTCAGGCAGGGCTCTGGAGGGGCTGTTTTTAGCGAGCTCAGAGGCCCTGAGGGCAAGGGCTGCCACCACACCTCAGGGAATGTTCTGCACACACATCACCATCACTGTGCTGGCCAGGCTCACTGTTCCCAGGTCTGAGCATGCCCTGGCTCAGTCCAGAGCCTTTTTCAACAGCGTACTAATGGCTAGAAGCTGAGGTTTTGCCAAGCCAGGCTGCTGAGTTGGCAGCACCCGTGGGCAAGGCAGGCCCTGCCCCACATCTGGTGAAGAGATTTGGGATTTGACAAACAGGCTGACAGCAAAGTAAACTCCGGTTTTTCTGCCCTCTTTTGGGGTGTGGAATGCCCTGTTTGATCTGCTGCCTCTGGAGCCACAGGCCCTGGAGTTTCCTGGACGGGCTTGCAATGCAAGGGCCACAAGCAAGTCACCTCCCCATGCCACCCATGCCCAGGGTCACTGGGAAGTTCTGAGCTCCCCCTCCCCCCAGATGCCCAGATCTTCAGTGCCGTCTTCTTTGATGGAACACCACTCCTGGGTCTGTACAGGTGCCCTGTTGTCTGGAGGTTTCTGAGCACCTGTACCCAAACGTGGGGTTCACTCTGGGCAGCTCTGCCTCACTGTGCCCAGCAGCTCAGGGGCCTGTTCTCCCCTTGCCTCCCTCAGTTTACCCCTCATTGGAGTCTGACGAAGACAATCCTGTCTTCAAGTCCCGGTCGAAGAAGAGGAAAGGCTCAGACGATGCTCCCTACAGCCCCACAGGTAGTGTCGGGGGTGGGGGCCTGACATCTGACAAGGACAGCTGTGTCATCATCTGCCATCCATCCTACTGCTGAGGACATGGGCTCTGTGCCTGTGCTGTCCTGTGTGTGGCAGGGGGGCCTCTTAGCCACAGCTCTGTTCTCCTGGGGACTGGTCAGTGGCCCTAGGAGCAGGACTGGGGCTCTGCCTGTGTCAGGGCCCTGAGCCCTGACCTCGCTTGCAACCTTTCACCCTCCCCCCCCCCCCCCGAGCTGTCTAGCTCTCCAGTCTTCTTTCGTCAGTAGCCACCTGAGGGGTACCGATGTATCTGTGGCTAAGGGACATCTACTGGGGTGGCCAGTGGGGTGGGGGTGGGGTCGCGCCCCTGCCTTCCAGGTTGCCTTCACAGTTTGCTAGCACCCTAGCCTCTTCCCCATGGACGGCCCAGTGTGATGTCAGCCTCTTGAGTTGTGAGGTGGCTTCTCTTGGGGTTCTTAGACACAGGGCTGAGCTGGGGTTGGAGGGTGGCACCAGGCCTGGAGAGGCAGGGGGGCGGGGGCTGGGGGCTAAAGGGCTTGTTCTTCTCTTCCACAGCAAGGGTTGGCCCATCGGTGCCAAGGCAGGACAGGCCTGTGCGTGAGGGGACTAGAGTAGCCTCCATCGAGACCGGGTTGGCAGCGGCCGCAGCCAAGCTGTCCCAGCAGGTGAGAAGGGGCGGAGGGGATCCACCTACACTGACCTCCCTGATGCGTCTGTCCTGTCCTCTACCCATGGGGCATTGGATTATAATATGGCCCATTCCTCCTGGTTGCAGCTTCCAGCTGGGTGACAGGTAAACTGGATTGACCGCCTTTCCCCAGACAGTGCTGGACTGTTCTCTAGTGCAGGCCTCAGAGGGCCTCACAGCCACCCCCACCCCGCACTCCTCTGAGGGGCTCGCTCTTAACCTAGGAATCACATTCAAGTTTCCTCCCAGATAAGTTAATGAGGCCCGTCCCCACCAGCCCTTCTAGTCTTGCTGGCTGCCTTTATCTCCTCCCAGTCCAGAGAGACAGAGTCTTGGGGTCTCAGGGACCTGATCCAGGCCTGGACACATCCGGGTAGCTCTGAGAGCCAAAAGGCCATGACAACTCAGAGTGAGGTGTCAGGGTGGTGGGCTGGTCCTGTGTGCCCAGCCGCCTGGTGACCATGCACTGAAGGGGGGCCAGGCTGGCAGCTCCTGGACACCACTGCCGTGTCTCTACTCAACCCTGTGTCCCAGGGCAGCTCAGGTTTGCACCCTCAGCCCTACATTGCTCAGTGAGGGTGCTTTGGTGTGCTCGACACTCAGCCCTTCCCACGCTTGGGCACCAGGGCTGAGGCCTCTGGGCCACAGCTCGGCTGGTCTGAGTCTCTTCCCTGATTTGTAGCTAGGCAGAGACCATATTGGTTGCTTGCCGTGCTGGCAGCTTGAGCAGGCTCAGGGCCCGAGGCTGCCCTGTGGGTGACATACCCATGTGCTTTGTTCCAAGGAGGAGCAGAAGAGCAGGAAGAAGAAGAGTACTAAAAGGAAGCTGCCTCCTAACACTGTCTCATCCTCTGCCTCGGCCTCTACTGGTACCACCTCGGCCTCTACCACACCAGCCTCCACCACCCCAGCCTCTACCACCCCGGCCTCCACTACCCCGGCCTCCACCACCCCAGCCTCCACTAGCACGGCCAGTAGCCAGGCCTCGCAGGAGGGCAGCTCCCCCGAACCCCCGCCTGAATCGCACAGCAGTAGCCTGGCCGACCATGAGTACACAGCGGCTGGTGGCTTTGCAGGGGCTCAAGCTGGCCGCACCTCCCAGCCCATGGCCCCTGGAGTCTTTCTCACACAGAGGCGGCCTTCTGCATCATCCCCCAACAACAACACCGCTGCCAAAGGTACCCTTGTCCTGCCCGCCCTTTGCTGGGCCCTCAGGAAACCCCAGACTCGAGGACCCTGTCCTGTGGGCGAGGATAGCACAGGCTGAGGGGAGGTGCCAGCCTCAGACCGTGGGGTTTGAGTTAGCTTCTCTCTGAGTGTTTGAAAACCCCACTGCATCTCACAGGAGTGCTTGCAGCTGGCCTGCTCTGTGGGCAGGCCCTGTCCATCTGTGAAGACGGCAAAGATCAGGAGACGGTGCTGCATGGCCCATGCGGCTGGGTTGGGCTCTCTGTGCATTAGGTGGAGGTCCTCAGCCTGGGGCCAGTGTGTGGTCAGCTCCTCGCTGAGGCTGGGGAGTGACCTGAAATGCACCAGGCTGGACCCAGGGCACTGGTCCCTCTGTGTGTTGGCGCCCCCAGCTAGCTGCCTGCACTCTGGCAGTGGTGCTGGGAGGAGGTAGCATGCTTGGTGGGACGGGACCAGGGTGGTCTCCTCTCCCCACTCACCACAGTCCCTGCTTGGTGCAGCATCCTCTCAGCCTAGATGTTGGCACTGTGGTGGTGGTTCAGAGTTCCCTCTGCACATCTCCGGGGACGGAGCTGCCCCTCTGGGTCTTTGGGGACCGCCCCCCCCCAGCCTGTGGTCTGCTTCCCTGCCATCTGACATGTCTTCTTTTCTGTGTCCTCCCCGCTGCCCTCACAGGAAAACGTACAAAAAAGGGCATGGCCACCGCCAAGCAGAGGCTTGGGAAAATTCTGAAAATTCATCGGAATGGAAAACTGCTCCTTTAAAGTGTGGAAAGCCAGGATCCTTCTGCTCTGCTCAGGACCCCCCGGAGCCCCGCTAAAACATCAGCCCCTCCCTCCAAGGAGGGTGGTCTAGCTGCCTCACCCAGGGAGGACCCCACCTCCTCCCAGCCATCACTCCCCCCAATGAGCATCTGTCCCTTGAGCAGGCGGAGTGAGCCCAGTGAGCGGCTGTCCCTCGTTTTGAATATGGACATCCTTTCTCACGTTGCTTAGTGACCAGTTCCTCAAAAGCCAGTTTGAGGACCATTCCAGTTTCAGACAGCCTCCAGGCACCCCTGAGTGTGGGTGTGATTGCAGGGCCTTTGCAGCTCTGCTGGGAGCTTGAGTCCTTCAAGGAAGGTGGAGTGAGCCAATGCTCATCAGCCCCAGAGTCTGAGCTGGCCACAGGCTGGTAGCCTCCAGAGGCTTAAAAAAAGGCAAAGAACACAGAGATGAGGAGGAGCAAGCAGGATGCTTCTTTTAGCCCCTCCTTTCTCTTTCTGAGAGGTCTCAGACAAATCCACAGAGCACTCAGCCATCAAGAAGAGGCCTGCCCTGAGCTCCCCCAGCTGGCAGGTGGCAGGCAGGCTGACCACCCAGGGCTCTTTCTCTGGGGAGGCTAGGACCAGCAGCTGGTGTGTTCATGTGGGGAGGGGGCATTGTGGGGTTTCCAGGGAAGGGCAAGGGCTCAGCCACATCTTAGGGTCCGGGGGACCCAGGCTAAGCCGCGTGGGGGGCCCCATCCAGCACTGCTGGCTACACTCTGGAGAAGCACTTCTTGGCCAAGGCCCCTCCCCCTCCCCCCAGCCCTGAGACCGACCGGTGGGCGGGTGGCGACCAGGTATCTTGGGTGCCTGTGGATGAGCACTTGTGTTCCCCCGCGTGGGCGCGTGGCGTCGAGCGCGGCCGTCCTGGATGGCATGTCTGCCCGTTGACACGGAGGGGCTGGCTTTGTTTCTCAGGCAATCCTGTATTTTAATTTTAGATGTATTTCCTGAAGCATATTTTTCATAGAATGTAGCGTGTAAATAGCTTTTTAAATGACTTCTTTTTTATAAGAGTAAAAGTATCTCCTAGGAATTTCTTTCTATAGAGCCCTTCATTAACCTTTATACGAGTTTTTTGCCGACTACGATGGACACTTGGGTTCCGACGCTTTTTTCCTTTTTCCTTCTTTCCTTTTGTTATTATTCTTACTCTTATTTTTTCTTTTAGGAACTAAGGTATTGCCTGAAAAACAAGTGCCGTGCGCGCAGCCTTATATACTCTGCCTCTAACAGAAGCAAATAGTCCACAAGAGATGTATTTCAGATGCGTTTTAAAGACGCGTCTTCAACTTTCATACCAGCTCTTTTGTTTTCCTTCTTGTATGACGAGGGATCGGGGAAACAGTTATTTTACTAGCACCTTGTGAAGTGTTTCTGTGTTTTGTGATGCTGTAATTTATTAATGTTTGTAGCTTTTTATATTTGTACATTTCTTATGAGCTTTGTTTATATGCCCATGATCTGGGTGTTCTGTCCGCGAGGAGAGGCAGCTTGGCGGAGCCTTACCCACGCCTGCTGTCCTGTGAGCAGGGACTCCGGCCACCCCACCGTCCCCAGGGCCTAAGGCTGCGAGGGAGTCCACCCCCCACCCAGCCCCAGGCCACACAGAACTGGTGTTTTTAAAGCTTCCTTCCCCCCCACCCCCCCCTGTCCTTGTGACCATTTATATAATCTAACCCCAGGCATCAAGCTGTCCTCTCTCTTCCTCTCTCTTTTTAATTTTATTATTATTTTGGCAACATGTACATTTCTAACAAAAGTTTATCGTGGCTATTAAAGTGTTTTATTTCCCAATTCATATTACTCTTGTATCGAGTCCATGAGGTCTAAGGCAACTTAGACCAAAGTTTAAAAAAAAAAAAAAAGTAAAAATATTTCAGGTTTTGTACAGAATCATGTCTGTGTAGTTTCTGCCTCTTTCGCTGTGGTCCAGACACCACCTTGCCCAAGCTCCAGGCCATGGCCACCAGCATCCCCTGGGAGAGGCTGGGCTTGGATCCCGAAGCTCCCATGACTTGAGCCTGGCCAGCAGGGGCCAGCCAAAGAGCCTCCAACTCTGGCCCTGCAGCTGTGGGGGAGGATCTTCCTATGCATTGTCCTGTAGGCAGGGTCACCTTCACAACAAACCCACACAAACAGCCCCGCTGGCACTCCCTCCAGTGACTTGAGGATGGGGAGCATGCTCCATGGTAACCGTAACCATGGTGCATGTGGGCAGGGTGGCAGGGACGTGAGCAGAGCCCCTTGGAGGGATGGAATGGCCTGCCCTCGGGCCACACCTGCTATTCAAGTTTAGGTCCCAGCCTCAGATCCGCATGGATCTCTCCACGTGACAGTGACAGAAGCTAGCATGGGGACTCCAGAGAAGGAACTACAGACGGGGTGCGTGGCCAGGATCACCCAAGTGTGCAGAGTCAAGCAAACTAGAAGCAGATTCTTTGAAGGAGAACCAGCTGCATTCCAGGCTGCCCAACCCCTGACAGTGGAGCACTGTGGGTATAAATCACTTGGTGACTTTTATCAGGAAGCCTGTGCCATGACCTTGGGTTCCTTCTCTGAGCATCTTCAAGTCCCAGTTAGATGGTCCAAAGAGACACCCCATCTTGAACACCTGAACGGAGGCACTGTGTACAGGGTTTCTTCTGGACCTCAGAGCTGCAGGGTGGGGGTGAGTTCCTGGTGTTGCCACCCTGGGCCTGTATTCAGCTGTAGGCTGGAGGGGATTTCAGATGCAGTATGGACAGTCACAGCCCAGACCTCAGCAAGAGATAGGGGGCCTATTAGCCCCTATTCAGTAATAACAGGAATGTCCCTGGGGTCCCCAGAGCTGATGGAAGACAGTGCCCTGGACTGAGGTTCTCTGGGCTGTGCTGCTTCTCCAGGCTCAGGTACTGGAGCCTGGTCAGGACCCGGAGCCTGGAGTCCCGACAGCTAGGCTGTCCAGGGGCTGGTGGATTTGCCCCTCTCCCATTTAGGCTATGAGGACTATCGGTAAGCTAGGATCCCAATCCCAGTAGCAGCTTCCCGATGCTACATGACCTCTCTCTGGGCCCAGACTCCATCTTGTGCCATCCTGGCACTAGCCTGGAACGTGGCCAAGGGCTGTAAACTGGTGCTCACTGTGTGCTTCCACCTGTGTATCTTGTATAAAGGCAGAGGGCTGAGTGCCCTGAGGTGCAGGAGGGGGGCCCTGGCCAAGATCATCCTGGTCTGATGCGCCCCCTGCCTCCAGAGGACCATGCCCACAGGCCTCAAAATAGGGAGGCTGGGAGGGGGAGCCCACAGCACGGTGGCTCCCTAGATGCCCAACCCTACCCCTTCCCCACCCCTCCCTCCACAAGGGGGGTGGGGTGGGGTGACTGGAACAGGAACCGGGTCCCTTCACTTTCTGCTCTGCACCACCAGGAGGAGCCCTTGTTCTGACCTCAGTGGGCACCTTAGCTCAAAGGCCAGGATGAGGTGGGTCCCTCCATGCCAGAGGACCCAAACTTGGGGCTGGGTCTCTACTGCAGGGAGAACTGACCTCCACCCAGCACAGTCACAAGGAAGCCATTGATGGGACTTTGTGCCCAGAAAGATCCCTTGACCTTGGCCTGGAGCATAATTCCCTGCAGCTGGTCCTGACCTCCTGCTGGTCTCGATGGAATAGAGAGCCTGGGCTTTTGGGTCCCAGTACTTGAGGTTCTGGGGCTGTTGGTTCTGCAGCTGTCTTAGCGCTACCTGACTGATGCGGCCTCACCTGTCCAAGGAGCAGGAAAACCCACACGTGGCCCTTTACAGCCTTCCGGTCCATGCAGACTCACCTGATTTCCTAAGATTCTCCAGTGTAGGGCTGGGTGGAGATGCTGCCCCAACTGTCATTCAGGGCCACAGTGACTGGAGGAGGGGGTGGGGGTCAGGGGGGTGTGATCATCTTTAGTTCATGTCACCATAGAGTCCACAGAGGCTCAGAGCACAGCCAGAGCCATGCTGTCTCTGCACCACAGGACAAGGTGTAGGTGGCCCACCCATGGGAAGGACAGGCCCGGAAGGTCCCTGGAGTAGCCCTATGGGAAATGGGGACGTTTCTGAGGCAGGCAGCCAGACCTCTGTGAGCAGAGGGAGAGGCTGGTGGGCCATTGCCAAGGGCTCCCCATCCCCCACCTCCTTGCCATGTGTCCATCTACTCCATGTTTGGCTGAAAGCTCAGCAATAAAGTATCTCAGTCTGTCCCCAACATCAAGTTTATTGAGGTCTTCTTGTCCTACTGCCCCAGAGCCGGTGCTTGAACCTGCAGGAAGAGGCCCAACAGGAAGGCCATGGGGGTAATGCTTAGAATGAACACCAGGGGGCAGGGCAGGGCCAGCAACAGGCTGCCCATTGCTGGTGGTTATTTAGAGCCTAGGGCTGGTTACAGACCTGTGATTGGATGGGGGAGGGGGAAGAGGAGACAGTGACTCAGGAAATAACACACAAGCTATGGATGCTTGGGGAGAGAGGTAGTGAAATCCAGACTAGCTTAGTCATTAACTCTGAAGCACTGGTGTCTGTATTTTCTTTCGTATGCTACACAGTCACCCTCTGAGGGAGGTCCTATGAGAATCTCTTCTTTACTAATGGGGAAACTGAGGTACTCAGTTACGCAGATGGTAGCAAAGGATTTAACTACAGCCAAATCATCTTACAGCCCTTAGGCTTTGGGGAGAGACCGTCCTGCAGCACATAGCCAGGAAAACAGCCCCCCAAAGCCAGCTGGAAGAGTATACAAAATGCACAAATGCCCAGGATGTGACAAAATTGTCCTTTCCAAGGATGTCTGCAAGTGGCGGGCTGATTCCCGCTAGAGGGTCACATGGGTCACATGCCCACTTAGAGGTGCATGCTCACCCAGCGCTGTCCCTACTCCCTCCCCTCTGGGTATTTGACTCTCTCCAGCCTGACTGGGCCTGGGCCTGCCTCCGACCCTGCACAGTCCTGCACAAGGAGCCTGCTTGCAGAGACACCGAGGCAGGGTTTGTCTGGTTACGTAGCAACCAAGAGTCTCTGCCCTTCTTGCAAATGGCATCAGGAGATTGAACAGTGGGAATGAGAAAAACATGTGCCAGGCACCGGTGCTCACACCTGTGATCCTAGTTACACAGGAGGCTGAGATCTGGGGGATCGAGGTTCAAAACCAGCCAGCCTAGGCAGAAATGTATGTGAGACTCCATCTTAATTAACCAGTAAAAAGCTGGGTTGGAGGTGTGGCTCAAGTAGCATAGCACTAGCCTTGGGCAAACAAGCTGAGCAAGACAGCAAAACCCCTATAGCAACACAAAACAGTCAACAAAGCAAAACATGGATTAAAAAAACAACCTAGTGGGTGTCGAGGTCTTATCACTTTCTTTCTCTCTGTCTTTTCTTCCACTCTCTTTACTTTTTCTTTTCTTTTTGCCAGTACTAAGGCTTGAACTTAGGTCCTGGGTGCTATATCTTAGCCTTTTTGTTCAGTCTGGTGTTGTACCACTCAAGCCATAGTTCTACTTCTGGCTTTTTGCTGTACAATTGGAGATAAGAGTCCTATGGACTTTCCTGCCTGGGACTGGCTTTGAATTGCAATCCTCAGACCTTAGTGTCCTGAGTGGCTAGGATTACAGACCCCAGCCAGCCGTGTCCGGCCAACCATGGGTCACCCATGTGGCCATGGGTCACATTTACTAAAGGTTCACTGTATGCTGTCAGGGTCCCCAATTTTTCACCTGGCTGACTCCTAATCATGCTCCCTGAGTGCTATTCACACAGAGAGCAGGACTGTGTGGACCAGCCAGTCTGGCTGGCTGGGAGGCCCATCTGAGAAGGTGACAATTGAGCAGACAGACCCCTGGGACAGGGACGCAGTGTTCTGGAGTGGGAATAGTATGTGCAAAGGCTCTGGGAGCCGGGAAGGGGCGAGGGGAGCAGAGGGAGAGGACTGAGGAATAGCTGGAAAGCAGTGAAGGCAGAAAGAAGTGGGTGGAGGGCTGGCTGGTCAGAGTTGGAAGCTTTGTGTTCTCTGGCCCTTGGCAGGCCCTCCCCTCGCCTGCCTGTGGGCCATCAAGTGAGATCTCAGCTTCCTCATCTGCAGAGTTGGAGCAATGGTCCTGACTTCGACCAGTGCTACTCACAGGCCAGCTACCCTTGGCTACGCAGGGTACCGACCCAGCCCTTCTGCGAGGCACTCTACTCCACTTTCCTGCCCAGAGGACCTGGCTCACTGTGGGACCTTGGGTAGGTTAGTTTCCCTCTCTGGGCCTTTTTTCCTTTGCTTTCTTGATGATAAAACCTCTCCACCTGGAGGGGAAGGGAGGGTCTTTCAACATGCCTCGTGGGCAGATCTGTCCTGGGAGAAGGGGAGAAGCTGCCAGTGGGTGCCAGGTGCCAGACCTTTTTGGATGATTAATTAAACATTTACTTATTTCCAGTTTTCACACTTTGGAGTGAACCCTTTGTTCATTTTTTTCCAAACACAGCAGGGTTTTTTTGGTGGATTCCCGCCCCCCTCCTTTCCTCCTCCCCTCTTCCCCTTTTCCCGCCCCCCTTCAGCTTGGGAAGCAGGGCTGTGTCTGGTAGAGGGAGTGGGGTGCAGGGCAGAATAGCCAGTGGGGAGGGGTAGCCACAGGAGGGGAGCTGGGCTGTCTACAGCCTGACAAATGGTCTCCCATAAAGTCCTGGCCTCCCTCACGAACCGCCCACCGCCCACTATGAGTCCAAACAAGCCAGGGATGCCACCTCGGCAGAAAAATGAGGCTATTCCATTAACATCTGACACGGATTTACAGGCCCCAAACAGAAGAGCTAGCGTGTAAACACCCGAGCCGGCTGGCCCTTGCAAGGCCTCTGAGCAGGATCCTAGTAATTAATTAATTGTCCGGCTGGCCCAGAGGGACCAGGGCCCCAGGACCTAGCCTGTGGGACTTCCAAATTGGAGTCCTACTTGGCCTGGTACATGGAGCGGCAGGGATGCGGAAGCTGCTAGGAAGACACCCAAAGAGAGCTGCGCCCATTCTGACCGCCACGTTGGGTGGTCTTGGAAGTCATGTCCTCCCAGAGAATAGGGCAGTGTGGCTGGTCGTGGGAGCTAAGGGCCTTCTGAGCATCTTGTGAGGATTGCACCTGCCAGGCCTGAGCACCGCCCACCCCTACGATTGTCTCTAGGCCACCCTGTTGGACACCTGCCCAGCCTAGGATGTTCTGCATGCAGGAAACACTGAGCTGCTTTATCATCTCATTAAATCAATTTGGTTGAGCTAATAAGTGTGCAAGGACACATCAACATGGCTGCAGGGGCCTTTTTACACTGAAGAGGGACATTTCCTACATGTCAATAATGTTCCCTTGTCTTCTTGTCAAAGGGAACGCTAACAGAAATGCAGTGTTTTCTAATGCCTCCAGCTCTTTTCCCTTTTCCTTTTCCCCTTCCCTTCCCTTCTTTTCCATTTTCTTCCCCTCCTCTCCCCTCTCCTTCCCTCCCTTTTCTCTTTTTCCCTTCCTTCTCCTTGTCTTTCTTCCTCCCTCTTTTTCTCCCTCTCTTCTTCCCTCCTCTCTTCCCCTACCCTTCTTCTCTCCCTCCTGTTTTCCTTTCCTTTCTTTTTTATTCCTTTTTCCTTCCCCTCCTTTCTTCTTTCTCTCCTTCCCTCTCCTTCCTTCCTTCCCATCTTTCCTTTTTTTTTATATAATTCTCTCCTCTTCTCCCTTCCCTTCCCCCTCAACTATTCAGGAGTGTCTCACTCATCCTCCCAGGGGGGCCTTTCAAGGGCCTCAACTATTGATCCCTCAACTCTGATCCTTCAGCTGGGGGCTGGGGCATATGGACTGTGACCTGGGGACAATCCTGCTTGCCTCTGGGCGCCATCAGGATTACAGAGATAAACCACATTAGCCGGCACGCTTGTGGAAGGGACACACAGTGTTTCCTGGGCCATTATCACTGCTCAAAAAGCCATCCATTTCACCTTAAAGTCTCGGGTGCCCTCCTGCTTCCTGGCTTAGCTCAGCCCCTGAGATGAGCTGTAAGTCCTGGCTGAGCGCTGAGCTCCTGGTGAGTTCCTCCCCTCTGCCTCCAGGTGTGTGAGGCTCACAGATGTCACAGTGGACTCAGTTTCCTTGTAGGTGAGTTTCCTGTGGGGTCATGAAGCCACTTCGGGGAAGAGGAAGAGGAAAAGGAGGAGGAGGAGGAGGAGAAGGAGGAAGAAGAGGAGGAGGAGAAGGAGGAGGAGGAGGAGGAGGAGGTACCTGGCACTTGCAACAGATGGGGATACAGAGTTTCTGGGGAATTTTATCCTTTTGTGAAGTTGTTTTTCCTGTCCTAAATTCAGTACTGTATAGTACTTCCCTTGCCGTGTTCCAAGTCATCAAATCCGGCTCTTCTGACACCTGTGAAGCAACTCTGAAGGCTATTGGTGGGGCCCAACATTGTGGGCTGTGCCCATACTTCCTTGTAGAAAAGAGAGATGTAATATCCCTCCCAGGTCCCCCAACATGGGCCCTGGCCTGTCTCTCTGATTCCCTTTCCACATCATCTCTGGAATTCAGCTCCAAATCATCATCTCTTTTCATTACTCTCCAGCTCAACAACCTTCCATAGTTCCTTACTCTCCAGCCTGGACATCCAGAGCACAGCAGGGCAGGGGATCCTGTAGGTGCCCTAACAGGCTTCCCTGTGGCCTAGTTTAAGACGGTCTCTGGACTTTGACCCTATACATGCCATGCACTAAGCCAGTGGTGGTCCTGTCTCCACAGCTTGTGGGCCCAAGTGGAGAAAGGGGCTTTTAGAATAAAAGCCACTCCCATAGTGGCTTGACAGGAGGTGTAAGAGGAAGAGGTCTCCAGGACTGTGAGGATGTAGGCTAGGGTAGGGGTGGGGACTGGAGGGGCATGAGGGGCTGGGGGAAAGGGAAGGGTAGGCAGTGCTGAGCTGGGCTAGACGGGTCAGTCAGGCATCCGGGTGGCCTTTCCTGGGGCCTGGGGTTATCACTGTTTCCTCCTGTGAGGCCTGGGTGATTCATGGCCTCAGGGCATACGGGCAGGTGCTCAGAGGCTGGTGGATGAGACAGTTTCTACCATGGTGGGCTAGCCTGCTCTGTCATGTAAGCTAAGTCTCCCCAGCCCAGCCCATTCTAGATAGAGGCCATTGGCCTCTATGCGGAGGTGCCTGAGACTCCCCCCTCCCCCCCACCCCCGACACTGTATCATTCTGAACTTGCCTGGACTCAACAAGTTGGAACTGGCCTTCCCTGGGCAGGGGTGGGGAGAGGGCATCTTAGTCTCATATAAAACACAGGCTGAGCACAGTCTTTACCATCTACATTTAGAGTAAGATGCTGGTCTTCTGCGCTCCCACAAGGATCACTGAGCTAAGCTTCCACAATTTAGGGCTGTCTCTAGCCCATGTCTCTAAATCTTCCAAGTTCTCCCCTCAAAATAGTTCCCACGGCTTAGGAACCACACAATCAGTTTAGTGACCGAAGCAATCCTGCTTCTCTAGTACCAATTTTGTATGGTAACCACACTTTTTGTCAAAATAATTGATAAAATAGCTTAAGGGAGAAGAGATTTTTTACTTCCTTTTTATTAACATATATTAATTTTACAGAGGAATCCCATTGTGATATTTCCATACATGCACATGAAGTAAAACACTTTGATCATATTCACCCCTCCAATCATCCTCTGTGCTCTCCTTTTCCGTCCCACTGGTTCCCTCCCAGTCCTCATTTACACTCATGTCATTTTTTATGTCTATATTCTGCATATGAGAATGGACATGTGATACTTGTCTTTCTCAGTCTGACTTATTTCATTTCACACGATGCTCTTGAGATCCATCCATTTATTAGCAAATGATATTTCATTCTTTTTATGGCTTGAATAGTTCATAGTGTCTATCACTACATTTTCTTGATTCATTCATCACTCAATGGACTCCTAGGCTGAGTTCATAGTTTGGTTGTTCCGGTGTCTATGGATCGTATGCTGATTTACATTCCCTTAGATATATTCCCAGGAGTGGTACAGCAGGATCATAATGGAAGTTCTATTTTTCATTTCTTGAGGAACTTCCATACTGATTCCAGAATGGCTGCAGTAATTTGCATTCCCACTGACAATGGGTAATGATTCCTTTATCCCCAGATCCTCACCAACATTTGTTATTGTGAATTTGCCAATATTATTCTTCACAGGAATACAAAAAATTTCTAAAATATATATGGAACCACAGACAATCCTGAATAATCAGAGCAATCTTGATCCAAAAGAACAAAGCTGGATGCATCATATTGTCAGATTAAAAAAATAATAAAGCTGTAGTAATCAAACCAATATGGTACAAGCATAAAACGTCTCCTCAACCAATGAACTAGAATAGAGAGCCAAATATATCCTTATATCTAATGCCAAATGATTTTCAAATAGATGTCAAGAAGACACAATGAGGACAGGAGAGACTCCTTAATGAACAGTGTTGGGAAAGCTGCATATCTATGTACAGAAGAATGAAAATAGACCCGTATTTCACTACATATACAAATATCAACTCCAAATGGGCTAAAGACTTAAGAATAGGCCTGAAAGAATGAAACTACTCAAAGAAATTCCATGAAATGAATCTGAGCAGAAATGTCTTGAGTATGACTCTAAAGACATAAACAATGAAAGCAAAAATAAGCAATTAGGACTGTACCAAACAAAAATAGCTCTGTATAGCAAAGGAAGCACAATAGAGGAGGATACAATGTGGACTTGGAGAAATTATTTACAAAACATAATTGAATAAGGAGCTCATACCCAAAATATTCAAGGAACTCTGGATTTCCCAATAACAAGGAAACAAATGTATGTTTAAAAATGGTCAAAGGAGCTGGGCACCAGTGACTCATACCTGTAATCTTAGCTACTCAGAAATCTGAGATTTGAGGATCATAATTCAAAGCCATTTCTGGTAGGAAAGTCCATGAGACAATTATCTCCAATTAACCAGCCAAAGTCAGAAGTAGGGTTGTGGCTCAAGTGGTAGAGCACCATTGTTGAGTGAAAAAACTAAGAAAGTGGCCAGGCAGTGAGTCAAGCCCCAGTATACGTGTGTGTGTGTGTGTGTGTGTGTGTGTGTGTATGTGCACGCACACACACATACAAAGAGTCAAAGGATCTGAATGGATAGTTCTCAGAAGATAAACCATCTACTGTTTTTAAAGCCATGGGTGAGTTTTGGCATGAGCTTTGTGTCATTTTCTGTAAATGATTCTTTTTGTAAAGCCATCAAGTGTATGTTTGAATGACTTTTCATCTGAGTATATGACAGGACAACATTTAAATCAATACACAAATCAAGTCATTCAAGCTGACATAATTACAAGAAAGTGGATGCAAGAAGAGAGGATAGGGAGAGCAGGACCTAAAGTCCTTTCACACGGGGCTTGGCCATTTGGAACAATCAAATTGTTCATTTGGGGGTAAAAATACTTACGTTAGTGTAGATTACATGCTATTTGATAAAAAGAAAGCAACCATGATACAAACTGGACTTTTTCTTTTCTCTTCAGTATAGTTACCCTTCAATATAGCAGAAGAGCCTGCTTCCAGGATGCCCAAAATCGATGGATACCTAAGTCCCTTGTAGAAAATGGCCAAGTATTTGCATAACTTAGGAACTTCCTCTCAGGAACTTTCAACCATCTTTAGATAACTTATAATAGCAATGCAGTGTAAATGCTATCTAAATGATCATCCTATTTTATCACTGGGTAATAATGATGAGAAAAATGTCTGCAGATGGTCAGTATGACACAATTTGTTTTCAATTTTTCCATCCATGGTTGACTGAGTCTGTGGATGTGAGATTAGTAGGTATGGAAGGTGGGTTGTGTTTGCTTTAAGAGAAAGATTCTTAAAGCTGGTGGGGTTTTCTGATGCCAGGAAACCAGGAAATGGGAGAGTATATTTAGCAATCAGAGTGGCTTAGTCCATGGTAATTGGCATATGGATACTTAGTAATTTGGATTCCAGTTGTTTAAACAGATAGTCTTGACCAGATTAAACACACTGTGAGTAGGTCTTTCTTTGAGAAATAAGATGGAGAATGCCTTGCTGAATGGTAGGTTAGCTTTCTCCAGGCTTTAATGATTTCCCAAATCCTTGCATAATGATTCTGGCTATTTCCTGATAACTCATGCTCTTCCTGTTACCTTTTCTTTTCCCTCAAAGTTTAGCAAACTCTTCTTTGTATTTTGATACAAAATGAAAGATGTCTTCGTTTTTATCAACCCACTGAATACAAGATGCCATCTCAGAACTGTACAGGAACTTTGTGAAGCCGTTTAAACAGTCTCGGCTTCTTACTGCTTTTTCTACCCATTTGCTGAAATAACCAGAGAAGCATACCATGTTCATGGATTGGAAGCTTTAACATGTTGAAGATGTCATGTCTGAAGGAGTCCCACACATCCATCTCAGGGGACCATGCAGAGGCAGGCAGGCACAGGAGAAAGATTATTATAAGGTTTATTAGAGGAGCCATATTTCCCCCAAGAGGGAGAGCACATGGCCTCCATCCCCATCCAGGTAGCCGGAGGGTCTGAGGGATAGGAAATGTAGATGGGAGTTGAGGTGGGTCTGGGTGGGGAGAGGGAGGGGCCAGCTGTATGGAGGGAACTCCAGGAATGGGAGGAGGGCCCAGGTGCTGGTGGAGCTGAGGACCATTGTTAGCCTAATGCTAACAATGTCAGTACTACATAAATTGATCTAGGCATAATGTAATTCCTATCCAAAAAAGATGGATATAGATAAGCTTATTATAAAAGTCAGATTGAGAGCAGAAGCCTTAAAGAAGTGTTAGGGGTGGCATTATGTCCTCTTAAATTCAAATGTGGATACCGTAATCCCCAGTACCTCACTAATGTAGCCTTATTTGGAAATAGCATCTTTATAGAGGTAATGAAATCATTGAAGGATCTAATTAACCTAATGACCTTATGAAACTCAGGGCTTTGGTACTGTCTCTGAACTGTCTTGCTTAAAGATAATATGCTCTAACACTTGAGCCACACCTCTACTTCTGGCTTTTTGGTGAAGATAAGAATCTCACAGACTTTACTGCCTGGTCTGGCTTCAAACTGAGATTCTCAGATCTCAGCTTCCTGAGTAGCTAGGACTATAGGTGTGAGCCACTGGCGCTCAGCTTATATCCTTCAGCTTTTTCACTCAAGGCTGGTACTCCTACTGTTTCAGCTACAGATCCATTTTGGGCCTTTTGCTGGTTGATTGGAGATAAGAGTCTCATGGACTTTCCTACCCAGGCTAGCTTTGATCCTCTATTCTTGGATCTCAGCCTCCTGAGTAGCTAGGATTATATGCATGAGTCACCAGCTCTTGGCTATAATGGACTCTTACAGCTCAGTAATAAGAAGATAACACAATAAAATTGGATAAAAGATTTGAAAGAGTCTTCAAGGAGTAAGGGAATAAAAATTAGCATATAGAAAGTGCTTATTAGCATTGCCACTCAGGGAGATGCAAATTCAAAATGTATTAAAATATATTCACTAGATTGGCTAAAATGGAAATGACAACCCGGGGCTGCAGCTGGTGGAAAAAAAGGGCTCACTGCACAGAAGACTTTGGTAGCTTCTTAATGAATTAAACACCTACTTACCATAAAAGCCCCATAAAGTGTTTTCTTTTTTATTCTTGGGTACTTTCCCCAGAGAAATGAAGTCCTGTAGTCCAGAACTGCTCTATTTATAAGTTACTTTAACTGGAAACAGTTCCCAAATCTAGCAACAGGTGAGCGAATGAGAGGCCCTGGGAGATCTGACTGATTAGTCTCCCTGGGGAAGAATTTTGAAATCATAGGAGGGGCCAAAGAAACCAAACTCAGGACAGACATGTAGTAGGATTTCATGCATAGGAAATCTGTGAACAGGCAACACAAGCCCCATAGAGACAGATACATCACTGGCTTTCTGAAGCTAGGGTGGGATTACCAGAGGGGCTCAGGAACATGGAAGTGTTCCACATCTTCACTGTGGTGGGCCATCCATGGCACTTCACACTTGTTGGTGAATTTCGTGAATTTCATAGTGTGTAAATCATAGCTCTATAATGTTGGTGGGTTTTTGTTTATTGTTATTGTTGTTGTTGTTGTTGGTGGTGGTGGTGGTGGTGTGTGTCAGTATTAGGGCTTGAACTTAGGACCTTGTGCTTTTGCTCAGCTGTTTCTGTTTGTGACTAGTGCTTGAGCCATGCCTCCAAGCTCTGGTGTTTTGCTGGTTTCTTGGATATAAAAAATCTCACAGATTTGTCTGCCAGGCTGGCTTCAAACTGCAATTTCTGCTGTTGTTTTGTTTTGTTTTTAGAAAGTCAAGTTCAGCTTTGTGCCCCTTACAGAGGCACAGATCTTAGAACCCCTGCACACAACTCCCAACCCCCTCACCCCAAAAACCTCCAACAGGAAACCTGTATTCAATCTCCTGAGCGAGTCAACTCCTACCTGTGTTTGGAAATCCAAGCCTGACAGGTGGGGTGGGTCTTGCTGTTTGGGGGTGGGGTGGGTGGGTTGAGGACTGATTCGTTAAAAGGTTTTATGAAAGCATGCTAAATAGACCGTGCAATTGCGAGCATAAGTTCTTCTCTGGTGGAAATTACTCAGCCATTTGGTTCTTATTTTGGTGAATGCGGTTCGGCCCTTTTGAACACTCACTTGATATTCCTCGGCTGCCAAAGCAACAGGAAGATATGCTTTGAATTCCCTGTAAACCCCGTGTAAACACCAGACTTACGGGTAATTGCAACAGAACACCAGCTCTGCCTGGGCAGTTCTGCCTGGCATGTCTTCCTTGACTACTGCCACTAAACACACCCAGACACTGGGCCCCTAAGCTTCAAGGTCTAACGCGTGCCACTTGAGTCCCCACCCCAGACAGACAGAGGCCAGGGCTTTGGGGAGGAGCGTTTGGGGAAGGGTTACTTGTCACTCCCTAGCCCTTGGCCTTTGGTGTATGGACTCCCTTCATCCTAGGTGGATCTTGCCATCAACTTGACTCTGGTCTCCAAAGTCAGGACCTCAGGCATACTCCCAACATTGGCTTCTGTTCAGCTGAGCATCACAGGAGGTTCCACAAAGGTCTCGGGTTTCCTTCCTATCCTACCTTGGCTGCAAGGGCATTGGTGTCTTTCTCAGCTCCCAGGACACCCACCTTTGGTGAGTGTTGCTTATTTGTATTCTGACCAATCACTGGGGGTCCTGCCTCAAATCTGTAGGGTGGTCTCCTCTTGTTTCCTGGCTTTCTGGAATCTTCTCAGAGTAGAGGTCTCATCCAATCAGACTCCCTCTGAGGGCTTGAGATGCCAGGGAGCATTCATCTAAGTCCCCAGAAATCAATATTTTAGTCAAAGCCACTGGCACTTGGGGAGAGGAAGTCAGGGCTACGGCCTGGACGAAGCCTCTGGTCCAGGTTGGGCAGGCCCCACATGGCTGAGGCCCTGTGGAATGAGGAGGGGCTGTGGGCATGGGCACCCCAAGTCCCAGCTGGCACACCACACAGAGGCCTGGCCTTGGCAGTGATAGGACGGTGTGGGACTCAGGGAGGCTTCCTACCCTACCCTACTTCCATACGGCACATAGGTCTATAAGTAGAGGCCTGAAGTCCCCCCAAGCCGGTAGGGTTTTACTCTGCCAGAGCTGCCTCCCTAAAACATGCCACATGCCACATACCCATTCTCAGGCTCCTGCCATTGCCAGCATCTCCTCCTTCCAGATGAGATCTCACCAGGAGGGATATTTTATACCCAGAGCCAATAGTGGTCACAATTGGACATTGTTAGGAGGGTGAAGGTGGAGCAGAACCAGCTGCCAGAATTATGGACATGTTGGGCTACTTTGCTGGACCTTGGAGCCCATAGGATCCCATCAAGAAATAGAGGAAATGAACAGGCCAATGGGAGGAAGAGGAAGAGGTCTGGACCAGAAAAGCCTGACCTCCCTCTTAAAGAGCTGCAGAGAAAGGGTGACTGAACTTAAAGTCATGAACACTTCAGCAGAGGGCTGAAGCAAGACTCTACCAGGGGCGGGGCCTCAGTGGTCATCTAAGTTCCTTGTGGATAAAGGTAGGCTTCAGCTCTTCAACTCACAGGGTCACATGAGCATGAGGAATAGTGACACATGTGAAACTCTTAGCTCCTGATAGGTACCCAAGACACACCATAAGCTGGTACCAGAATTATTGGCTTTAAGGCAAGGCTGTAGCTCAGTGGTAGCGTATTTGCTTAGCACATGCAGGGCTCTGGGTTTGATCCTAGCACCACAAATGAAACAAAACAGAATGATTAGTTCCAGAAAAGCCTCTGAACTCACCAGTCCCCTACCCAGCCAGGGCTCTATCTCTTAGGTTAGGCCTGGGAGTAGGGGTGGGGGTCTTACCTACATGGCAAATGACAGCCATCTAGGAAGTTACTGGAGAACATCCAGCTACGGTGAACTCAGCCATTCTGACTTGATGGGCCCTAGTTGTTACAATTCCGCAGTCATGGTGTGACTGTGTCCCTTCCAAACTTCACATGTGGCCAATGTGACGGTATTAGGAGGTGATCAGTATTAGGAGGTGATCAGACCAGAAGTTTCCTCCCCAAATGGGTTCAAGGTCCTTATAAAAGGCTTTAGGAGGAAGTGGCGCTGTAGCTCAAGTGGTAGAGCGCTCGCCTTGAGCTGAAGAGCTGAGGGACAGCGCCCAGGCCCAGAGTTCAAGCCCCACAACCGACAAAAAAAAAAAAAAGGCTTTAGGAGCTGGGTACTGGTGGCTCATGTCTGCAATCCTAGCTACCCGGGCAGCTGAGATCTGAGGATAATAGTCTGAAGTCAGCCTAGGCAGGAAAATCTGTGAGACTCTTATCTCCAGTTAATCACCAAAAAAAAGTAGAACTGTGGCTCAAGTGGTAGAGCTCTAGACTTGAACAAATGCTCAGGGACAGAACCCAGGCCCAGAGTTCAAGCCCCAGGATCTCCACCCCTACTCCCACCCCCCACAAAAGCTTCAGGCAGTATTTGGCTCTTTACTCTTTCTTCCTTCCATCTGTTAACTGAATCTGATGGTAACTTGAAGCTAGACTTGCCAGCCTCCAGAACTGTGAGAAACCAATCTTTGTTCTTTATAAATTACCCAGACTCAGATGTTTTGTTTTAGCAGCATTCATGGATTTCCTCCTTCACTGTCCCCTCTCCCTTCTCACACTGAATTCAGCTTCTCTGACTCTCTTTGGTGATTCTGGTAAGCCTCAGATTCTGCTCCTTCTCTCGTCTCCATGCCCAGCTACTGGCTAGGCCCATAGAGACAGGCTCCATACACTCTAGCTGGGAACTGACTTGGAATCACTCAGAGGCATCTCTGCTGACATGTCTGACTAGAGGCTGGGATGAATACACATGACTTGAGCTTCCTTATAAGATGGCAGCCTTGGGGAGTGGGGCTTTCATGAGGAAACTCAGGGCTCAGTAGGAGGATTTGCAGTGAACGTAGATAAAGCCAATGGTCTTTGGCAGCCTGAGGAGCAGCCACAGAGCTGCTTCTTCCTCTTCTGTCACACAAAGCCATCAAGGCCTCTGAATAGTCCAGTGGGAATTAATTAATTATGTCAGTCACAGGGCTTGAATTCTGGACCTGGGCACTGTCCCTCAGCGCTTCAGCTCAAAGCTAGCGCTCTACCACTTGAGCCACAGCACCACTTCTGGTTTTCTGGTGGTTTATTGGATATCAGAGTTTCACGGACTTTCCTCTCTGGGCTGGCTTTGAACCGTGATCCTCAGATCTCAGCTTCCTGAGTGGCTAGGATTACAGGTGTGAGCCACCAGAGCCCGGCTTATTATTATTATTTTTATAAGAGTCTTGCAGCCAAGTGTTTTATCAGCACAAATAGCGGTAATGATAATGAGCATTCCTGGATAATGATGAAGCCCCTGGGCTGGAGCTTTGCCTGCACCCCTGCCTTTGCCTGAGATCCATGTCTTATTAGCTGGATGTTGTTCTTCCCCAGGTTCCTCATGAGGAGGCTGGCTCATACTGCAAGCAGGGATTGACTCTGGCTTTTCTCCTGGTCTCCATAACTCCCTCCACTTTGGCAACCATTACACATCATAGCTGAGTGACAAACTTCTTCATTCTGTCATTGAGTACCAGCTGTGGCAGCCAAGCTGGATGAGGCCCTTGTTTCCCTCACTGTCTGCATTGGCAAAGCAAAAAATTAACAAGGTACATGCCAGGCAGAGTGGGATGAGGGGTGGAGCAAGGAGGGGTCCTTTAACAGGGACCAAGTAGAGAGAAGACCTTAGGCCTGCACAGACATAGGGAAGGATCCCATAGGCAACTGGAATCCTTTATACAAAAGTTCCTGGGGTAGCTGGGCATGTGTGGCTCACATCTGTAATCCTAGTTACTCAGGGAGCTACATTTTGAGGATTGAGGTTCAAAGCCAGCCCAGGCAGGAAAATCTGCAAGACTCTCAGCTTCAATTAACCACCAAAAAGCTGGAAGTGAAGCTGTTGCTAGTTGCACTAGCCTTGAGTGAAAAAGCTAAGGGACAACACCTAGGCCATGAGTTCAAGCCTCAGTACCAGCATACACACACACACACACACACACACAGTCCTGGGTATCACTGAGCTGGGAGAGTCTGAGGGCCAAAGCAATGACATAGGAAGTCAATGTGTGAGTAGAGAAGTCACCTGGATCTGTCCTGAGAGTCCTGGACCAGGTTCTGATCCCCTCCTCTGATATGATCCTCCTCACAGGGGCTCATGGGAGGAAATGAGAGGGATGAGTAAAGGGAGACTTCATCTAAATACAGATCTGTCTTCTGTCCTTCCACCTAGGCCGAATATCTGTCAGGAAGCCTAGTCCCCACTCAGAGACCTAGCCTGGCCAGTCAGTGCCAAGGCCAGCCCCATGGCAACCCCTCCCTCCCTCCCTCTCTGCCTGGCTGCTGGGGGCTGTCGGGCAGCCTCAGCGGCAGATCAAACAGCCCCCCAGGGCTGGGCCTTGCCCATCAGGAAAACATGCTGCTGTGGAATGAGGTGATTTCGAGTAACCGATGCGAGGAAATGGGTATTTATGTAACGGTGGGCATGGTTTTTATTTTCCCTAATTTTCAGATTACTTTCGATTAGGCCTCTTCGGAGTAGAAAAGGCTTGAAGTGAAATCGATCCTGCCTAAATCATTATGGCCCGGCCCAGCCCCAGGCTGCCTCTGCAGACAATTACCCCAGACCCCAGGGTTAGGGGGCAGACTCCAGGCAGGGAACATTTCCTCAGAGCTCACTCAACCCTGAGCAGTCCAGGGCTCCAAACGAGGCCTTTTGTGCTGCATAGTACACTATGGCCATTGATTCTGACATCCCTTTGGCCAGAGCTGGGGAAGGACAGAAGAAAGTTGTTCCCACCAACATCTGGACTCTGTCTCTCCTCCCTGCCCCCTCTCTGTTCTGACTTGGGGGTGGGGAGAGGGAAAAGGAGAAAAAAATATGCCCAGGCCAAATTCAAATGCTTTCATAAAATTTGTCCTAGAAATGTTTTGACATGAATATTTTTGTCAGTCTCCAGCATCTGCCAAAAGAAACTCAACTCCCTAAGACAGCTTGGATATATTCTAGAGTTGACTCCAGAGCTCCCTTGAGGTGAGCAGGCTGGACCTCAGCACCTGAGAGGCCACCTGGAGTAATGGATTAGGGCATAAGGTACACTAGTGCCATGCAGAGAAGGCCAATGTGACAATCAGAGGCCACCTTCCACCTATCCACAGGTAGGACCAGCACCTGGTTCAGTGGAATGCAAGGATGGTGGAGCTGGAAGGGTGGTAGTGTTGTAAGGAAACTCAGTTGCAAGAAAGAAAGAAGGCACCACTTGAGGCCAAATTATGCATCTTTATTGTAGAGCTAGAGGACTGCTGGTGGACTCTTAAAGACCAGCAGCAGCAAATGCAGCTAGCACAAAGTTTATACATGCCCAAACTATAAAAGCTGTATGGAATTAAACCTAACAAAAGTGTTATACATAAGCAAAGCAAACCAGATGAGGACACTTAAACCTTATAGAAGTGTTAAATAAAAACAAACCATGAGCCCGGCCTGGTGGCTCACACCTGTAACCCTAGCTACTCTGGAGGCTGAGATCTGAGAATCATGGTTCAAAGCCAGCTCAGGCAGGAAAGTCTGTGGGACTCTTATCTCCAATAAACCACCAGAAAACTGGAAGTGGCGCTGTGGCTCAAGTGGTAGAGCGCTTGCTTTGAGCTGAAGAGCTGAGGGACAATGCCCAGGCCCAGAGATCAAGCCCCACAACTGACAAAAAAAACAAAAAAAGCAAACCGTCTAGGGAAACAATCAGGCCAATTATCTAGGGGAAACACAGACCCAGTCTCCTTACTTCAGTAGGAACCATGAGGATACCTGGGAGGGAATCCTATACAGGACCATGGTGGTTTCCTTCCAGGAAGTTGGGCAAGTTGAATTTTTTTCTTTTTTTTTTAAATTATAATTTTACCTGTCTGCAATGAATGAGAATTACTAAATAGGTGGTGTGTGTGTGTGTGTGTGTGTGTGTGTGTGTGTGTGTGTGTGTGTGCCCTGAGCCTAGAACTCAGGGCCTGAACACAGTCCCTAAATTTCTTTTGCTCAAGGCTAGCATTCTACCACCAGTGCCCAGCCTAAACAGGAAATTTTATTTTATTTTTGTTGGTCATGGGACTTGAACTTGGACTGGGTGCTGTCCCTGCACTCTTCAGCTCAAGGCTAGTGCTCTACCACTTGAGCCACAGTGCCACTTCTAGTTTTCTGGTGGTTAATTGGAGATAAGAGTCTCACGGACTTTCCTGCCTGGGCTGGTTTGGAACAGTGATCCTCAGATCTCAGCCTCCAGAGTAGCTAGGATTATAGGCATGAGCCACCGGCACTCACCTTAAACAGGTAATTTTAAGAAGATTTTTAACTGAGTATGATGGCTTTGGGAGGGAGAAATGGAGAGCACTGTAGTTTCAAAGCCAGCTGGGATTAAAAGCGTTTATCCCTAATCGAGTACTGTAATAGTGCAATCACTGGCATGGAGGTTCCTCAAAAACACTAAAAATTGATTACAATCCAGCAACACCACTTTTGGGCATTTATCTGAAGGAAAGTAAATCAGGATATGAGAAGTATCTGTATGCCCATGTATATTATAGCACTATTCACAATGGACAAGCTATGGAAATAGCCCAGATGTCCTACAACTTATGAATGGATTGTGAACATGTGGCATATATGCACAATGGAATATTACTAAGTCATAAAGGAGAATGAAGTTATGTCATTAAAGGGAAATGGATAGATCTGGAAGCCATCATAGTAAGTAAAGTGGGTCAGAAACAGGACAAAGGTTACATGTTTTTGAAATCTCATAAGCAGATGCCCAACTTAAACTATAAACACACTTATAAGCACATAGAGGATCATGTATGTATGTATGTGTATATAGATGTGATCAATCTTACTAAAGTACAGTATATGCATGTGTGAGACACTATGGTAAAACCCTTTTGAACAATTAATATGAACTTTAACGAAAAAGGGTATTAGGGAATTGAAACATGTCTTGTTTAGAGTGTAGGTTCTAGTGGGAAGGAGGCCCGCAATAGAGGGAGGAGGAAGGGTGAATATAGTCAAAATATTTTATCTGTGCCAGACACTGGTGGCTCATGTTTGTAATCCTAGCTACTCAGGAAGCTGGGACCTGAAGATCAAGGCCAATCCAGGAAAAAAAGTTCATGTGAGTCCATCTCCAAGTTGCCTAGCAAAAAGCTTGGTTGGAAGAGTGAGTGGTTCAAGTCACAGAATGCCAGCTGTGAGCAGGAAAGCCGAGTGTGAGGCTCTGAGTTCAAGCCTCTGTACCAGCATGAGCACACACACACACACACGGGTATGTACACCGGTAAAAATGGAACAAGGAAACTTGAGGGAACTGGTTTGAGAAGGGGAAGGGAGAAAAGGGAGGTCATAACCAAGATGCATTGTATACATACATGAACATATTAACTGTACAACTAACTGATGCTTAGAAAGACTTCATTCTAAGGTTATATCAGAGGGCAGTAGACATTGGAGTAAGGGGACCCAGAGGACCTGATGAAGGTCCTGCACACACGGGGCGTGGAAGGACAGAACATGCCTGGCCAGAAACTGGTATTCATGGAATACCCATGTGTGCTCCAGGAAAACAACCTTTCCTGTTTCTCCCATGCTCCCTTCAAAGGTCATCAGTGCTAGACATGTCTCCAGATGAGAAATCACCTCTGGGCTTTTCCTGTCTGGCCTCAAAATCCCACCCCTTCCCTAGTGGGCCATCCTCTTACATTGTAGATTGCACTTGATGACAATTCCACCATACCCTTAAGGAAGGAAAACATGGACCAAGAGAAGCTACCTCTCTTAGGGCATTTACCTTAAAGAACATAGGGGTGGGGATCTTGCACAGCCACCATAATCCTCTCTTGAATGAGTACTATGGGCTATACATCCTCAAAACTCACATTCCTGTCCAAAGCAGGGCTCAGGGACAGTCCTGGTGAGGTAGGGTCAGATTCACCCTTTACTGATGAGGAAACCCAAGGGCAGCTGAAAATAATTGACCAAAGATGAGTTGAGTGGGACAGAGCTCAAAGCAAACCTTCTGTTTCCAAATCCACATTTCTCCCCACTCTGGCTGGGTGATGCTTCCTTCCACACCAAAAGACCAGAGGAACTGTTTAGGTAGACAAAGATCCCATCCTGAACTCTGCTATGAAGCTCAGAGCAAGTCCTGGTACCCAGGGTCCAGGGCCAGCCTAGCCCCACAATGATGCCTAATGAAGACTTAAGACTATAAGAGGCTCCTGCAATGAAGGTTGATTATGACTAGTAACTCATTCCTAGAGTGACTCCACTCAGAAACAAATTTCACCCCTCCTCACCGACGAAATGCTAGGCTTGGCATTGTAAAGAGGATGCGTATGTCCCCTTCAGTTGAAGAACTGAGACTATGAAAATTGGTGAGACTCATTCCTCCTTCTCCCTCCTTTGAAAATTAAAAGAGCCTTTGATTTTCTTTGGAAGTAAATAGTTCCAGTCTGAGAGGATGGTTTATTCAGAAAGGCAAAAAGTTTAGTCACCTGCCACTATTAATCACCTGCCACAGTGAGTAATGTCACCATTTAGCTGCCACAATTGCCAGGACACTGAGCTTCCTGTCTGTCCTTCCCTCCCTCCCACTCTCCCTCCCTCTCTCCCTCCTCCCTCCCTTCCTCCCTTCCTTCCTCCCTCCCTCCCTCCCTCCCTCCCTTCCTTCCTTCCTTCCATCCTTCCTTCCTTCCATCCTTTCTTTTTTTCTCCTGCCCACTTCCTCTAAAATTTGTGGGAAAATGTGCATTTTAAATAAGGGTATTGAACCGTCATAGATTTTCATACCTATGGTGGTTCATTGAACCAAGTTTCCTGGATATCAAGAAGAAGTAAATGTACTTGTGAATTTCCTATTAATTAATTAATTAATTTAGTCAGCCGTGTGGCTTGAACTCTGGGCCTGGGTGCTGTCCCTCAACTCTTCAGCTCAAGACCTGTGCTTTACTTGAGCCACAGCGCCATTTCTGGTTTTCTGGTGGTTAATTGGGGATAAGAGTCTCACGAACTTTCCTGCTCAGGCTGGCTTTGAACTGTGATCCTCAGATCTCAGTCTCCTGAGTATCTAAGATTATAGGCATGAGCCACCAGCACCCAGCAAATTTTCCACTTTTTATTAGTGATTTATAGACATATCTTGCTATCAGAAAAGATATAATATTGTATGATTTCAAGTTTTAGAAATGTATTAAGGTTTGTTTTGTGAGCCAAGGTATTCTCTATCCTGGAGAACGTGTCATATATTGGCTATTGTTGGATGGAGTGATCTGCGTATGTCTCTTAGATCTAATTTGTTTATAATGTTGCTCAAATCCTCCATTTGTATATTGATCTTTCTGTTTTCCCTATTATTGAGCTTCATCTATTGAGGTCTGCAACCATTATTATATAACTGTTTCTTCTCTTGCTTCTGTCAATATTTATTTTATATATTCAGGACTTGGCTTTTGGTGTATATTTGTTTACATATTATGTTTTTGATGAATTGACCCTTTATCAATTTATAGTGTCCCTCTTTGTCTTGCATAACAGTTTCTGACTTAAAGCCTTCTGTGATATTGAGAGTGCTAATCTGGTTCTTCTCCTCCTCTTCATCCTTTCTTCTCCCTCTCTCTCTCCCTCTCTTCCTCTTCCTCCTCTTCCTCTTCTTCCTTTTCCTCCTCCTCCTCTTCCTCTTCCTCCTCCTTCTTCTGTACAGGGGATGAGAATTTTTTATTATTTGTATACACTTTTCATCTTATGACTTTTGATCTATTTGTGTTTTTAGCTCCAAAGTGAGTCTCTTATAGATAGTACACCATTGGATCAGTTTTTTCTTTCTTTTTCTTTTTGTGTCAGTCAGTTGTGGGGCTTGAACTCAGGGCCTTGGTGCTGTCTCTGAGCTTTTTTGCTCAAAATTAGTGCTCTACTAGTTTGAGCCACAGCGCCACTTCTAGTTTTCTGGTAGTTAATTGGAAATAAGAGTCTCATGGGCTTTCTTGCCCAGGTTGGCTTTGATCTTCAATCAGACTTGAGCCACCAGTGCCCAGCTTTTGGATCAATTTTTATTCAGCTGCCTTTTGATTAAAAAGTTTAATCCATTTACATTTAACTGTTGATGAGGAAGGACTTATATACATTTTGTACGTCTTATAGATATTTTTTTGTTTCTCATGTGCTCATTATCTTTGTTTGTGCCTAAGTGGTGTTTTTGTGGTAAAATATGTTGATTCTTTTTACATTTTTTGTGTATAAGCTTGAGGTTGTACCAGTCCTGGGGCTTGCGCTCTGAACTTGAGCACTGTCCTTGAGCTCTTGTGCTCTACCACTTGAGCCACAGCTCCACTTCTGACTTTTTGTGGTTAATTGGAGATAAGAGTCTCATAGACTTCTCTGTCTGGGATGGCTTCAAATGGTGATCCTCAGATCCCAGCCTCTTGAGTGGCTAGGTTTACAGGTGTGAGCCACTGTCTTGAGATATTTTCTTTGTGGATGCTTTGGGCCTAAGGACAGGGTGGCTAGGACTGTTGACTGGAGTGTCTATATATGACTCTCTTTATGGATTACGTTTCCTTACAGCATGGTAGCCCCAATACAAGGGAACAACAGCAAAGACTCCAATAATAGAGATTCTAGTGAGCAAAATAGAAACTACACAATTGTTTGGGATCTTGTCACATGGTGTCAATTCCTCTTCTCTTTGGTCAAAGTAATCATAACCCAACTTGGCTCAAAGAGGGTTCTCAATGGGGCAGTGCTAGATAGTTTGCAGGAATATTTAGAAACTTCCATACTTGTTCCATTTGAGCAGTGCCAGGAAGGTCTGCAGAGTTGACCAGGCAGCAGGAGGGAGTCTGTTCAATCTCCCGGGCCAAGTGGCCTGGTCAGAGCTGAATAGCCAGAAACACGGACAACTGCAGGAGGAAGGGTGATCACGCAGGGGAGTTACCAATGTCTTTAAACAGTATGCCATGGAGTTGGGGGGGGATTCTCTCCAAAGCGAGGGCTGCGTGTCCTTCTTTTTTAAACGGAAAGAAACTGCAGCTTTTTTAGGTATAGAAATAACCTGTGAACCGGTAAGGACCACATTGCTCCTCTGCGTCTAATTGGATGGCAAGCCAGGAACTTTTGGGACAGACAGATGCCAAGCTCTATGACCAATACAGATAATGACGAATAGACAAAGGAGAGCAATGAGTAGAAGAACTATTTTCTCCCCTTAACTGTACCTGAACCAGGACACAGACAGGGTACTATGAAGAGCAGTTACATGTATGGAAACCAGAGAGGAACAGCAAGTTACGGAAGCTCCCACAGCAAGCTCTTCACTGAGCCTTTCCACAGTGTTTCCTCCATCCTGGGTGGCCTCCTCTTCAGTGCCCATATGTATTCTTTAGCCCAGAGGCAACATCAGGTGTGGATACTTCTGGTGCTGTCTTGACTAGAGGCCAATCCATCTGATTTTCAGTCAGACAGTGGCTTGGGCCAAGGGCAGCCAAAGAAGGAGTGCGCCTGGCCATGTTTTGCTCTATCAGGTATCAGCCCTCATCTGTATCATGGTCCCTCCCCTGAATAGCTACGGCCTACTGGGCTCTCTCTTCTCCTGCAATAGGAGATCTCAGATGGGGGGGGGAATCCTGTAGGTCAGGGATTTGAAGGCTCCGCTACAGCTGTGGGAAGTGGAGGTACCCCTGGCTGGGTGTAGAGTACTGGCTCTTCCTGGTTCTCAAAGGCAGCCCAGTTTTTCCCCTGCCTTTCTAACAGGCATGGAGTTCACTTACTGCGCTGTGTTCATCTGATAATGTGGCACATGTGTGCAATCTCAGGTAACTTCAGCTGGGCCAGTATCTTTCATTCCTGCATGGCTTTTTAATCTCTGAGAGTACAGGGCTAAGGTATTATCAGCTATGGTTACAGCTACCAAGTCTTGAGGCATCCTGGGGGCCAGACCTGCAGAAAGGCAGAGGGCTGATGGGTAGTCCTCTGAGGAGATGCTCAGTACTCAACCCCAGCTTGTTGGGATTGCCTGCAGGACCTAGGACCCTAATGTGCCTGCTTAGTGAATGGAGCATGGCAGAATGGTGGCTCAGCTGTTCACTCTCCATCTTGCCATCCCCTGCCTCTCCTTGCATCCTTTCCTTTTCCCCTGGTCCACTTGATTAGTATTGGTTAGTATGTAATTGTACTCCCCTGGCTGCATAGCATACTGGAGGAGAGGGGAGGACTGAAGGCTGAATTAGAGCTTGGCAAAGTAGATAAACACACACCACACAACTATATTCTGTTTATAAGACCCTCACTTCAATGTCAGTGACATAAGTAGGTTCAAAGCAAATGATTGGGAAAGATAACATTAAATTTTGTGTGTGTGTGTATGGGTTGGACCTGGGGCTTGAATTCAGGGCCTGTGCACTGTCCCTGAGCCTTTTTGCTCAAGACTAGTACTCTACCACTTGAGCCACAACTTTACTTCTACCTTTTTTCCTTAGGTTTACTGGAGGTAAGAGTCTCAAAACTTTCTTGCCTGAGTGGCTTTGAACCATGATCCTCAGATCTCAGCCTCCTGAGTAGCTAGGATTACAGTTATGTGCCATTGGCATCTGGCTGAAAATATTAATTTTTTGGGGGGGTCCGGTCGTGGGGACTGAACTCTGGGTCTGGGCGCTGTCCTTCAGCTCTTCAGCTCAAGGCTAGCGCTCTACCTCAAGCCACAGGGCCACTTCCGGCTTTTTTTTTCTTTTTGCTTATGTGGTGCTGAGGAATCGAACCTAGGGCCTCATGCATGCAAGGCTAGCATTCTACCACTGAGCCACCTTCCCAGCCCCGAAAATATTATTTTTTAAAGTAGGAATTTCTATAAATATCAGATAAAGTAGATTTCAGGATAAAGAAAATCAGTAGAGACAAATATTATCATGATGAGGAAAAGATCAATTCACCCAGAAGATGTGATCTAACTAAACAACAGAGCCTCCAAAGTTCATAAGAAATAAACAAATTCAAAATTATAGCTGGAGACCTCAACACTCCCTGTCTTAGTGGAAAATCAGCAATGATGTACAAGAACTGAGTACATTCAACCAACAGAATCTCATTAACATCTAAGACCACTCTGGCCAAGCATCTGCAGAATGCACAATCTTTTCAAGTGCCCATGGAATCCTCACTAAAAGTAGATCTATTTTAAGCCATAAAACCACTCTTAATCTTGTGACAGTCCTATACGATTATAATGGAGCTGAAAAGATTCTATTAATATTGGAAAACTGTAATATTTGGACTAGGTCTTTTTGTCTGTAGGGTCTCAAAGAATAAGTCCAAAGACACAGTGAGAAAAGTAAACGGACAAAGATTCATTGAAGAAAAGATAAGGAGAGCTCTTACTAGACAGGAAGGGTCTCAAGGGAGGTCACTACCTGGCATATGTTTGTGCAACTGTTAATAAGATGTTCCTAGGAGAGGGTTACTCTCAGGCTCATTGGACAACCTACAGGCCATATCAGTCCCCAGACTCAATCGGAGTCTGCACAAACCCAAGCTGCACAAACTCTCCATATATCCTTTAGCCCCTCTGACTGGTGTCCATTCCAGCACACACTTCTGGGGTCCAACCAGCCTGTTGTTCGTGTGCAAATCTTCCAGGTGCAATGGGTGGTGATGTGTTGCCCAGGAGCTTGCGTGCTCCTCCACTCAAGGCCATGGTGATGTATTGTCTAAAGGCCTGCATATGGAACTGCTCAAGGCCACAGTGAAGGCTGTAGAACCTCTATGAGAGGAAGCCTTTGACTAATTGCCTAGCCAAGCTCTTCTGTTCTCGCTATTGGCTAATGTCATTGTAGCTGTCAAAATACTATAGTGCAATAGTGACTTGTTATCTGTGGTGATGCTGGTGTGAACAAGCCTACAGTACTGACAATTATCCAAAAATGTAACAATACAATTTAGTAAGTATGCTGTTGGTTTATGTGTTTACTATACTTTGGTTGTTATTTTGAGTGTGCTTCTACTTATAAACACACTGTAAGACAGTGTACTGTGATACACTGGCAGCAGCCTCGTGTTGCCTAGGTTGAGTGATTGCATCAAAAGTCATGTCACATGACTGATCTTTACTACCTAGGCCTCTTTAAATAAACTCTAGGATGCCCACAAGTAATAAAGTAAACTAATAATGCACCTCATAGACCATATCCTACAACAGGAAAATCTCCCCTTAGCAATTAAACGACACACTTGAAAACAATCTATGAATAAAAAGGAAAGACTCAAATGAAAAAGAATTAAAATATACATGATTCAAATGTGCTGAAAGGGAAATTTATAGTATTAAATGCTTTCATTACAAAGGAAGAAAAGTCTCAATAACCCAATTCCATCTCAAGGAAATACTAAAGATAAGAGTAAAACTTAATGAAATTGAAAATATAAAAAGTAAAACAAGCCTGGTGCAAGTAGCTCATGCTTGTAATCCTAGCTGCTCAGAAGGCTGAGATCTGAGGATCACAGTTTAAAGCCAGCCCAGAAAGGAAAATCTATGAGATTCTTTTTTTTTTTTTGGTCGGTCGTGGGGCTTGAACTCTGGGCCTGGGCGCTGTCCCTCAGCTCTTCAGCTCAAGGCGAGCGCTCTACCACTCGAGCTACAGCGCCACTTCCGGTTTTCTGGTGGTTTATTGGAGATAGGAGTCTCACAGTCTCTCCTGCCCGGGCTGGCTTTGAACCTCGATCCTCAGATCTCAGCCTCCTGAGTAGCTAGGATTACAGGCATGAGCCACCAGTGCCCGGCAATCTATGAGATTCTTATCTCCAATTAACCGCCAGAAAACTGGAAGTGGCACTGTGGCTTACAGTGGTAGAACACCAACCTTGAGTGAAAGAGCTCAAGGGTAGCACGCAAGCCCTGAGTTCGAACCCTACAACTGACCAAAAAATAAATAAAATAAAACAAAAAATAGCTCAAGGAAAGAAATCAGTTAAATTAGCCTATATCAAGACTTACAAAAGTAGAGATAAAAGAGATCTATATTGCCAGGTGCTGGTAGCTTACACCAGTAATACTAGCTACTCAGGAGGCTGAGATCTGCGGATTGCGATTTGAAGCTAGCCTAGTCAGAAAAGTCTGAGCCTCTTAACTCCAATTTACCACAAAAAAATCTGGAACTGGAGCTGTGGCTCAAGTGGAAGAGTGCCAGCCTGAAGTGAAACAGCTCAGGTATAGTGCCCAGGCCCTGAGTTTAAGTCCCAGGACCAACCTCCCCCGACCAAAGATCAGTATCAAGAATGGAGGCAGGGGATATCACTACGGTCCAACATTAAGAGGCTAATAAAGGAATGTTATTAAAAACGTTATACTCAAAAGTCCAACAATTTAGGAGTAGGTGAATTCCTTGAATAGTACACACTATGAAAACTCAAATTTAAATAAAAAATATCAACAGTCTTATTGCCACTAAAGAAATCTCTTAAAACAGAAATCTCCATGTCTGGATGGCTTCCCTGGATAATTCTCCCAAATATTTAAAAGAACAATACAAATTCTATAGAACTCTTGTCATCTCTTCCAGGAACACTTTCCAAGTCATTTTATGAAACTTTCCATACCAAATGGCTCAACTAACTGGTACACATAGTATACCATGGAATAATACCTAGCTATAGAAGGAAATGAGCTACCCAAATGGATGAATCTCTAGGGCACTGTGCTGACCAAAATATTCAGCCCCAACATTTACAGATTGTGTGGTTACAAACATATATGCTATTGAAATGGTAAAATTACAGAATGGGAGGCAGACTAAAGGTGGAGGTGGGGGTGAATGTAGGTACAAAAGAGCAGTAGACTGGGCATTGGTGGTCACATTCATAATCGTATCTGTTCAGGAGACTGAGATCTGAAGATTGTGGTTCAAAGCCAGGCAAGAAAGTCTATGAGAATCTTATCTCCAATTAGTCAGAAAAAAGCCAGAAGTGGAGCTGTGATTTAGGGGGTAGCATGCTAACCATCAGCGATAAGGAACAGTGCCTAGGACTTGAGTTGAAGCCTCAGTACTGGTACAAAAAAAAAGAGGAAAGATGCTTGTGATGATGGAATTGTACTCTCTCCGGACTATGGTAGTAGATTTATGAGCCTACACACATAGTAAAATTGTATAGTACTAAATACTCACACACCCATACTCAGGCACACATACAAATGAGTAAAAGTACAATAGGAAATCTGAGGAAGCTTGGTAGATTATTCTACACCAATGCCTTGGTTGTAATGCAGGACTGTAGATTACTATCAGGGAAGCTGAACAGAGGTTGCGTACAATCTGTATTATAGGTCTTCATTGTTTTTGTTGTAGCCAGTACTGGAGTTTGAACTCAGAGCCTCACTGTTGATTGATTGTTTGTTTTGCTCAAAGCTGATGATCTACCAATGGAGCCACAGCTCTACTTCCAGATTTTTGCTGGTTAATTGGAGGTAAGCGTCTCACAGACTTTTCTGAGCTGGCTGGTTTTGAACTTCAACCATCAGATCTCAGCCTCCTGAGTAGCTAGGATTACATATGTGAGCCTGGCTGTGTTATAGTTCCTACAACTGCATGTAAGACTACAATAATTTCAATAATTTTTTTGTCGGTATGGGGCTTGATCTCTAGGCTTGGGCACTGCTCTTCAGCTGAAGGTGTGCGCTCTACCACTTGAGCCACAGCACCACTTCTGGTTTTCTGAGTAGTTTATTGGAGATAAGAGTCTCATGGAGTTTCCTGCCCTGGCTGGCTTTGAACCATGATCCTCAGATATCAGCCTCCTGAGTAGCTATGATTATAGGCATGAGCTACTGACACCCGGCTCAATAAAATATTTAATTGACAGTTAATAATAACAACACAGGGCTGGGAAGGTGGCTCAGTGGTAGAGCACTTGCCTTGCATGCAGGAGGCCCTGGGTTTGATTCCTCAGTGGCGCTGTGGCTCAAGTGGTAGAGCATTAGCCTTGAGGTGAAGAGCTGAGGGACAGTGCCCAGGCACAGAGTTCAGGCCTGCGACTGGACCCAAAATAATAATAATAACAACACAGCTGTAGAATTTTGTCAAAGAGACCAAAGGCACAAGTGATACGTTATCCAAACAGGTGAAAACCATGTACTTTCAGATGTATAGAAAACCAATAAAAATTTACATAATAAATAACTTTTCTCCTGTATAAAGATCTCTTCTTGATGCAGAATGATCACCAATGTGGTGGTGACTTGCCTTAGGATAATTTCTATCAGATATCTATCTCAGAGCTGAAGCTCTAATTATTCAGTAGTATGTCATCATTTCATTCCACCCTGTTGGCATGTTTTTCTCTTCACCATTTGCTTTGATGATACAGTTTCTAGCATAGCTCCTTCTGATCTTTCATCAAAATTTGGAGCTTTCTAGTCATTTTAGTGCACACATGACTGATAAATGTCAATGTGCCAAATGTATACTATGGTATGATTACCAGTGGTTGAAGCCTGATGGATAGAGATGTTGTTATTCCAAGTGGTCCCAGAGAAACTAAATCTTATGGGTGACTTCTAGGTTTTCTGGAATTAGGTATCCAGTTTACTAAACTTAAAGATATGAACAACCTTGTTCTCCATGGCCAAGAGGATAATGCCAATCCATATCAAGATGTGGCAAACTATTCTGGTTACTTGTTGGATATTTATAATCAAATACATATAGATAAGCCCTATCCAGGTAAACAAACATTGCAATCTTAGAACATTCTAGTTAAAATAAAGAGCACAATGATGTTGGACGGTTGCCCTACACTGTGCTAAAGGAAGTAGAAGAAAGAGAACAGTATGCTCAGGCTTAAGATACTCACCTCAAGCTCTTCATTCGTGATCAGCTGGCTTCTACATCTTCCCTGAAATCCTTCTCTAGGATGAGATTTCTAAGAACAAGGCTCAGGTTCATATTCTGAGAGTAGTAAATTCTGTAAGTTAAATTCCCAACCTTGTACAGTCTTTGCTCTTAAAATTAGAAAAGAACTGATTATATTGATTAGAAAGGACTGAGGTCCTGAAAATTAGAACAGAGACATGTGGAAATAGCCCAGGAAGCTAGAGACAACAAATCTCTACTGCTGAGTTTTCTTTGCTAGAAGAAGTCTTTTTATCCCTGCCTGTGAGGGTTATTCCTCTTTGATATGCAGAATCTGGACTTTCCTCCCCTGGCTGTATGTAGGTAGTTGTTCACAAAACAGCTGATTCTCCTCAGGACTCACCTTCACCATGCACCTTTTTGCCTCTATGCCTAGAGCTAGACTTAAATCCCAGCAGATCACAAAAGATGAAACACAAAGTATGCTCCATGAGGAAATATTCAGCACTCCAAAAAACACCATTCTTTTTCATTGCAATTTAAACAGATGGAAATCTGCAATAAACAAAAGGATATTAAAGATGTGAAATAATGGTGGAAGGGACATAATGTTAGATCTGGAAGAACTGAGGAATGTGGATATACTAAGCAGATATCCTAGATCTAATATTGTTAATTGTGGGGATAAAAGTGCTCTAACAGAGTACAAACCAAACATACCAATGGCTGACAGAAATATGAACCAGAAGAGCCACAGGAATAAGGCTGAGATGCCAGAACTTCTTGGCAAACTGTGCAGGAATGTATTTAAAGACTTAGGGAGGTTGCATGTTAGAATAGAGTTAGAAAAGATTTGCCATTTAAGATGCCAGGAGGTTAGATTAGAGATGTTGTTCAAGTGGTAGAGCACCAGCCATGAGCAGAGTGAGAATGCGAGTCCCTGAGTTCAAGCCCCAGTACCAATATACACATAAAAAGATGCCAGGAGGTTCCAGTGGATGTACCTATTTCCAATGGGGAGCAACGTGTGAAAGGCACCCTGGCTTCCTTGAAGAGTTCAGTGATCGTAGAAATTACAATAGGGGAAGTAGAGCTGTGGCTCAAAGTGGTAGAGCACTTGCCTTGAGCAAAAGAGCTCAGGGACAGTGTCCAAGCACTGAGTTGAAGCCCTACAATGTACAGAAAAAAGACAAAAAGAAACCAATAACCATAAAACAAAACAACAACAACAAAAAGAGCAAGCTTCTTGGAAGTGGTACTGTGGCTCAAAGTGGTAGAGAGCTAGACTTGAATGAAAAAGCCTAAGGACAGTTCCTAGGTCTTGAGTTCAAGCCCCATGACCACTACCACCACCA